>NC_054753.1:4090567-4398067 GCF_018143015.1 Lytechinus variegatus
ATTATTATCATTATTATTATTATTATTATGATTAGTATTATGGAATGTCAGATATCCTATCCACTGGTAGTAAGCATTCGAACCTCTAATTCCACGTTTATTTTTTATGAATTTTTCAAAAGTGCCATTTTAACACACAATATGCCATATGGAGGCGCGATAGCTCAGTTGGTAGAGCGGGGGATTCGTATTTCGGTGACCCGGGTTCGATTCCCACTAGGTGCGCTAGTGCCCTTTGGTAAGGCATTAATCCTCAGTACCAGGTCCTTCGGAGAGGACCTTAAGCCGTCGGTCCTCTGGTTGCTTGCTTACAAGCATTCATGCTTTCTTAGCAATCAGGTAAAAAATCACCACCAATCTCTCCAATCTCAAGACAGTCTATGGGGAATGTATACGCGCGTGACACCATTAATAACAGGATGGAACTAAAATTAGTCTACCACCCCATTTATGGCTCTGGGAAGCGGAGATGCTGGAGGTGTTGCGTGTATTATTTACCATCGGCAGAACCCTCTGGAAACATACACGTGTTAAATTGCAGAATATTCGAAACCAACTATACAGTGCGTCCCACAAAAAACGAAACCAAGATTTATAGATGATTTATCATAACTTAATCACAAATACAATAGAACTTTTTAGGCATGTGATTTTCTTTTTGAAATTCCGATACCCCCCCCCCGCCAAATGAGTTTTGGTATCCTTTATTCAAACTGTTTTTGCTCACTCATGCGTGAATGAGGAATAAAAATTTGAAGTAATACCAGATGAAAGATGAGATTCTAAGCTTTACATTGGTAGGTCATTTGTCTATTGTATTTGTGATTAAGTTATGATAAATCATCGCTTAATCTCGGTTTCGTTTTTTTTTTCGGGGACGCACATGTATACTATGATTATTCCAATTTTCAGTCAGTCAGCAGCACCTGTACATGTACTTTGTTATGCTCGTTGATTTTTTCTCTTTTATTAAAATCAATCTTTTGTTGGGGTGGACTTGTCCTTTAAGGGTCAAGCCCCCCCCCCCCCCCCCGAAAATTGTCGATTTGAATTGGTAGAGAAAAATCAAAATTCCATCAAAATCAGATGTGAAATAAGAAAGTTAAAACACTGTTTAATAAGTTTCGCTTATTTTGCACAAAACAGTTATATGCACAACTCAGTGATATGGAAATGAGTGGGTCGCGAATGTCTCTCACTATTTCTTTGTTGTGCTTTTGTTTGAATCATACAATATTTCAACTTTTACAGATTTGAAAATAAGAATCAACTTGACTTAACCATAAAATGTTGAAATAATGGCAATTCCACATGTTCAGGGAGGAATAACATTTTGTTTTACATGACAATGAGAAGTAAATAAAAAATGTTCATGTTTCATATAGTAAAATACAAAAGGAAAGGTGAGTGGGTGACGTCATCAGTCTGTTCCTTTGCATACCGACCAGGATGTGCATACAACTGTTTTGTGAAATTAAGCGAAACTTTAAGATGTCATAGCTTTCTTATTTTATATCCGACTTTGATGAAATTTTTAGTGTTATGCTTGTTGGATTTTTATGATTTTTCTCCTTTTATTCAACTCAACTTTTTATTGGGGTGGACTTGTCCTTTAAAAACATTTGTTTAAATAAACTTAAAGGTAGGTCAGTTTGGTAATTTTCCATTTATTATCGTTTTTTTCTTGTTCCTAGTATAGAAGTATGTAAAGCGCAAAGAGATTCTGTTGAATATTATGTGCCATATAATCATCTCTTATTTATTATCATTATTGTTATTATTATTATCATCATCATTATCGTTATTATCATTATTGCTGTTGTTATTATTATTATTATTAATCCACATGATTTAATTGTTGATGGAATATTTTTTTTCATATCTGAATTCAAAGATGGAATTTCTTATTTTAGGTTTGAGGGTCCGGTATGGTCGCTTTCTAAGTTCACTCTTGTGTGCCATACGAATGATACAATTTGCAAGATGCTAAGTTGTAATCATGTACGTGTGTCTCACCAATAAATGATTATGGTAACATATACTTTGTAATTATAGTATTTATTATTTTATTCATTCATTATCTTAGTATTTTTTACCCCAAAAAATGCATATTTAAAATATATGATTGCAATCTTATGCTATGCTGAGAAGTATTTTAATGTTGCTAAGCGAAGAGACTAGTGTGCCTATCAAATAAGATTTAGATGGGAACTTCACCCTGACAAAAAGTTGTTGAAAAGATGGCAAAAAGAATAAATAAAAAGAATATTGCCAAAGGTTTAAGAAAACTCCAAAGGATAAAAAGTTATTTCAATCATTTGATTTGTGACGTCATATGCCAGAAGCTTGAGATTTCATTGATTTTTTTTAAACATATTATGTTTAAAAAAAATCAATGAAATCTCATTTTCTCAGAAAATTGAAAAATGGTTTTTGCCGTACTTTCAGGATATCATTAGACATTTCAATTGTTTACGACCGTTTTATTTTGTTTCGTAAAAATGAAACAAAGTAGATTTTATTCAAAAAGTAAACAAACCATTTCACGATTCATTAAAAATATGAAATTTATGCATTTAATACTAAATAACATAATGTGGGGCAGCTTACTCATTTATGACGTCACAAATCCAAAAATTAAAATTCTATTAACATTCTTAATCTTTAATGGATTTTCCTCAAACCTTCACCTAAATTTGTTTTTAATCTTATTTTTGTTGTTGCTATTTTTACAAACTTTTCTTCATGGTAAAATTTCCCGTTCAAAAATAAGTTACTATACCGAGAGTGGTGCACCCTTTTGAATTTATAATATGCGTTTCTTTTGGATTATCATGACTTGGCAAGTACTGTCGTTGAAAAGACTTTGTTATTATTTCATTAATGAATATCCTTTAATTTTCATTAAGATTTTATTTTCCAAGTATTTCGTTGTACAGTGCGTATCAAATACAATAAAAAATACGGGATAGTTTTGAAAAGTCTATCAATATTTTTTGTAATTATGACGTATATATTTTGATGTTTTTCAAGGGTGCTTTCATGTCTTATCTTTCAAATGCAATTTAGAAAATTGGGTTTCGATCATGATTGAGCGAACGCGAAACGTTTTGGTCAAGGGTTAACAAAAGGCTTGCGCAAAATGGCAAAAACAACTGATCATCAGCCTTCTTGCTAATTGCTTGTTATTTATGTTCTGTTGGATATAAAATCTTAATCTAATCAGTAAACCTCTTTTTTATCGTTTCATTATCTCCGCCATAATTTTCTGATTCTAATCATTTATTTACATTGTTCTGTTGTTGTTTTTTATATGGTATCTTTCAGCAGTCTTTTCATAAGTAAAAGCTGAAAAAAAGACTCCAGTAAGGGGATTCGCATTATTAAGCATCTTGAACATAAACTTTTAAAAAAAATGGATAGGACCAAATATTATTAAACCTTTTGATCCCTAGTTGATCTTAGACCTCATCATCCCATAGACACATGTGATATTACACAAGGATCATATTTACTATACATGAACATAATTGATGGAGAAATTAAAAAAATGAGAGCAAGTTGAATAAAAACTAGCAAGAAGTCTGAGGATTAATATTGTCTAATTTTATGCCATATAGCATGTATTAATATCAAAATATAGACATCATAATTTGAAACAAAATTTTTAGAGACTTTTCAAAACTGTCCCGTTTTCCCGTATTCACTGTATATTACTTTGTATTCTGATTTTACGAAATCATTTGCAATCATCATTCTTCTTGCATGACCAGACGTACATGGAGATTTTTAGGATCAATGTTGGAGCCAGTAGGTAATTAAATGTATGTATTAATTCAAGAACTCTAATCAATGGTCTCTCTGTGATGTATTCCTTTCCCTTCTTTGCAACTCCTTTATTCCCGCTGTTTGTCTTTCTCTCTCTCTACATCTCTCTCTCTCTTCATTGTTGTAGATACTGCTGTTGTTGATTTTTTTTCTAATGACATTTGTTATTAATCGACAATCTGTGCCACTATACACTGATATATGCCCTGTGTTTATATAGGACAGTATTTTACTTTGAAATTCTTCCATTTTTTTTACTCTAGCGTTAAAACTTTGCAGCCTTACAACTCCATGTTTCGACCTTTTTTCTTCCGACATTCTGCTCCATTCCTCCCCTCCCCCCCCCCCCCTCCTAGTCTGCTGGTCAAACCCTTAACTCGAGTTAAGGGTCTGAATGTGCAGCCTACTCGTGCCTTGTGTACTGAAGGCTCTACAGCAAGTTTCTTTATGTGCTAGTCTTTGCGTGGAGGCACACTTGTTGATCAAAGTTCCAATGAGGGTCTGTGCCTGCAGACTACACTCCCTCTCCCCCTCCCCCTTTCTTTGTTTGCCTCTCTCTCCTCCTCCCAATCTTTCTTTCTTTTCTCGCATTTCTGTTCTATCTCTGCTCTCCTTTCCCCGTTCACTTCTGCTAAACCTTTGGCCACGATGTGTAGTTTTACTTGATAAATTTGACGCGTGTATTTTAGATAAATATTCTCATTCTATACATGTAAAAAGCCAACAGTCTATATTAATTTTGATAATACATGATAAAAGAATCCCGTATCCATCTATGTAGGCAAGTTTGTTATTGGAACTAGTATAATATGTTAATTCATCATAAGCATTGTGTCACTATGCAGTTGATTATTTCACGTCTATTTTTTTAAGATTCTGCAATTCAGCCTTTGGCCATATTGGCTGCGAATGAATTTTCATTAAACCCTTACTATAGCATCCACCGTTTACCATTTACCAAATAGTAATAAGAGAGACCAGTGAACGATCACATTAGTTAATATGACAGGAAACAAATCAAGCAGTTGGTCATCTACTATCATGTAATGCAATCTAATTTAGTATGAAATTGTTTATTAAAATGTAGCACTAAGTTGATTTCCAATGATTATTTAACAATTAGAGTGAATTATTCAGAAATATAAGACATAGTGAATTATATCACTGTGATTATTGTTATTATTGTGTCTTTTTGATAGTTTTATCACTCTAAACGCTTAAAAGGGAAAATTAAGTTCGGGTATTCAATTACGGTATTATTCACATCAAAATAAGAACATAACTCAGTTTATGCCAAAATGAATTACTCTTCATTATTAGGGAAGATCAATTCATTTTGGTATCAGTTATGTTATGGTTAGTGTGAATAATACACATGATCAGTTATAACAGCTTAAGTGTCCATAATATTGGAAAGGTGCATGTAGTACACATAATATGCATCAGCCACTGTCTCCGATGCTGATGGCTAGATATGGGCAGAATAATCTACTTAGTCTCGGAATCCTAAGCATATATAGGAAAATCAATTTGGGGGTGTTGCGTGTATTGTTCTCCATAGGCAGCACCCCCGTGGATTCCGGTTGGTGTTAAAAATGGAGAAATGTAAGCCAAATGAGCTATATTTGCGAGCGAATTCCCCTTTTATTCTTTTGCTTGTCAAATTTCCAGCGGCCGAAATAATTTTCAGTCTGAACTATTTTAATTTTTTACTTGTCAAATTTAAATCAGTACCCCAGTAAACAAAAAAAAATCGCTCCCAGGTGGTCCTGTGGTCTGAGCGATGTTCCTAATAAAACATTCATATCGCGTTATCTCAGGCCGTCAGTGGTCAATTTGGCTCCGGTAAACATCAATGTTTCAAAGTCCCATTATAATGTTGTATAGGCCTTCATTTGATAGGCCCAATCGGCATATCGAATGTTGGATGGAATCATGACTGAAAGTTTTTGGAATGGTAGACGGGGTGATGAGAGCAATGTTCAATGGAAAGTTAAGAAAGTAAGAGCATTGCACACCATGAAGGACCATGGGGAAGTCGAGCGAGTATATGATGAGTTTGCAGAATACTTTGATGAGGTATGTATCCAGTCGTGCCAATAGAGATCCTTTTGAGATTTTGAGATTTTAGTGGTTAAGTATTTTTTTCCTCTCTGATTAATATCCACCTGATACGAGAGTGAAGTGAGCGAGAGAAGAGTATTTTAATGACGATTAATTTTGACCATAAAAGTAATGTTTATGTAATGAACAATACCGAGCTAACTTTTGAATTACATTTGAGCAAGCAAAGAACGCAATCTACAGTATATTATGAATACTTTGATAACTGTGACAATTTATAGTCAGATTTTATATGCTATAATTTCATACTTGAGTGTATGATAATGTAATGCTTTATAAAATGTACAATTGTATCTTTTGTGAAATATATTTTCCCACTGGAATTGAATCCAATGCCCCGTTTCGCTACCCTATTAATTTTTATTTTTTTATTTTGGCATTTTGGCATTTTGGGAATTTTGGAATCTCCACAAAAGCGGAAGTGCATATCTGGTGGATTGCAGAACTCCCATAATGCAAGGCATAAACCTGAGTGATATATCGATTCAATTTTCAGTATTTTCATTTACACCTCAATTCTATTTTATTGTTTGGAGACTTGTGATCGCATATAATTGTCCCGTGTTTTAAACAGTTATTGCAGAAAGCCATACGAGTTGTCGATATACTGTGCTTTAATTGAAGCTTGAACTGTGTTATGTAATTCTTCATTATATACTGATATAAGCAGCCCAAACGGTTTGATTCCTGCTCCTTTATTTATTGTTCCCTTTATCTGTTTTATTGTATCCTTGTTGTTGTTTTTTATTGTGCATAACGTTTTTGTTTGATTAACCTTTAAGGCCTGGTCACACCGCCCGAGCGTTGTTGGGGCGGTCATGGAGCGGAGAGAAAAAAAATCATCATCACTCGCTACCGTTCACCATTTTAGATTTCGATTGTGTTTTTTTTTTTCGATTTTTGTTTTCGATCTTTTCCCCAATTTTGTGAGCGAAATTCGACCCCCTCTCCCTACCGCTCCACGACCGCTCCAACAACGATCGGGCGGTGTGACCAGGCCTTTACAAGGGCTGGAGATTTGCTTCCCTTTGGTATTGCTATTTCTTTGTGGGACATATAGATTATAATTACAATGCTCAAATTTTTGGAGAAAATGAAATCTATTAATCAATTACTACCAGTGAGATTTGTTACAATAATCATTGCATGCAGAGCCCACGGCTACATTATGTCAAGTTGAATTTTCGGTCTGCTGGCTGCTAAAAATACATTTAAAAATAATAGGATGCATATCATAATCATCTCACCTAATTTCAGATCTGATTGAAGCTCTGAAAGGCCCAAACATTTTTTTTTTCTAAACTTCCTATTCGCCGTTCGAAGTTTTCAAGTACTAGTATATAGTGAAAAAAATTAAGAAGAAAATGGAAGAAGGAAGAATAATATAAAACAAGGTGTGTTTTGCTGCGTCACTGTAAAGCTATAGCAGAAAAAAATTATAAAAAAAATATTGATGAAGGTTTTAAGAAAATCCATTAAAGATTATTATGATTTTAAGCTTTGGATTTGTGACGTCATAAACAAGCAGATGGTCCATATGCTATGTAATATAAAATGCAAGAATTTCATGTTTTTGATGGTTCCAGCATGACTTATTTTTGTTTCTCTTCTTGATTATCTATTGATATACAAAAGGTACAGTAAAACCATTTTTAATTTTCTGGGAAAATGACATTTCAATTATTCCCCCCCCCATTCTCTATATGTACAAATGCTGTTCGAATGTTACGTCACATTTCACATAATAAAAATTCTAATAACTTTTTAATCTTTTTTTCCTTTAAACTTTAGTAATATTTTCTGTGTTTTTCTTCAATCACTTTTTTTTTGGTCAGGGTGAACTTCCCCTTTCAATTTAGTGTTAACTAAGGGTTGAAGTTAGTGTGTGGTGTGGAATTCATACTAGAGCGGAACAATTGCCAAGCCGGAAATAATTATCATGTAACTCCGGCATCATGGCGTACAGGATTTTTTTAAAGGGGGGGGGGGAGGGGTCAAGCTTAAATGCTGAATGAAATAGGTCCTCACATATAGGTCGTTTCATACCCCTAAAAATTGTAACATGTGCAAATTAAACAAATTAAAGGTTTTCACCTCGTAATTTAGGTCGTCCCGTACGTACCTCAACAAAAATGAGAAGGAGTTCAACAAACTTTTAGAGGTGGGTTGAATTCTAAGGGGGAGTGTTTTAGGTTTACAATGACTGAAAAGGGGGTCGAACACCTGTAATCACCCCCCCCCCCCCCCTCTGCGTACGCCAGTGTCTGGCATTTGGCATATATTTGACCATAGCTGTGTTCGCAACACATTATGTGCTCACTGAACCCCCATAAAACATTCGTGACCTATATATTTAAAGCACACACAATTATATAATCTTATTTGGGTACGAATGCTTATTGTTGGGTTCAGCTAAAGTGAACTCATCATTTGCTTCCTATACAACCCGTTCCACCGCTGTACACACATCCATTGTCATTTGACAGAAGATAAAGAAAACACTGAAGTAAGTTCGATCGAAATAGCAGCCTGGCGTTAGACTTCAATCATTCAATGTGTATGAAAAAGATGTGTGACTTGACCCGACCGTGGTGATGTGATATGTGCAGATGGCAGGGGAACATGACGGTACATCACATACTAGTAGCTATGTAGATGAAGGAGATGTAGGCAAGAAGGTAGACAAAGTACGAGCATTACACACACTAAAAAATCATCGAGAAGTAGAAGATGTATATGACGAGTTTGCAGGATATTATGACGAGGTGAGTGTACAACCATATTGTTTATAATTCTCCTAAAATGGTAACAATATGCCAGTAGATACTACATGTACACGGTCAATGAACAGGATCAATTGGAACACCGACAATGGTATATATAGCTCAACTCACGGAGTATCTGAAAGAGCAGGGAAGTGATATAGGTAGAAATAAATGCGTGGAGGTCTTCTTCTCCATACTAGGAATTTCCCAAGCATTTCTTCATGGTGAAATTTGACTTTCGTACTGTAGGCCCGGACTGTAGGTGCAGTTAAGTCAACAGTGAAATAATTCACGAAAATATATTTGACCATACCATTTTCGGATCCCGGATATGATTTCGACAGATTCCACGCAGTAAGGGATACCCAATCACGTCTGGGCCCGTCCTACAAAGAGATACGATTGATCCAATCAATCTCAACTGTATGGAAATCCATCCATAACATAAGTTCTTTCTACAGGAAATGTGGAAAGATAATCACACTGAATCTTCAAGAGAACGATGAATATAATGCAAGTATCTAGAAAATATTTTGAACATATTTGCAATTTAGATGATGACGTTGTTGGCTGTCCATAGTTATGGTTGATTGAATCAATCGTAAATCCTCGTAAGACGGGGCCCTGGCCTATACCACCAGACCTTACCGAATGGTTTAAATACGGTAAATGTAAGGTTTACACCGTTGGAATATTCACTTTTATTGCCCAAATAAAATAATAATAATAAACTTCATATTTTTCGTGTTTACTTTCAAGTTCTTGTGTACCTTATGCAGACTATTCACATTCATACCAAATCATCGAATACTTCAAAACAAAAATACCGAGGCAAAGTGGAATTACGTTTCTTTTATCATACAAATGGTCTATAGATATAATCTAGCCATGCTTTGATTTAGTTACGTAAAGTCAAAGTGAAATGTTCGATGGCAACCGAGCGAGTCAATGGGAAGTCTTCGACTTTTAAATTCTAGTTCAGTGCCAGGATATTGCCATTTTTTCATGAAAACAAAACAAAAGAAAATGAAAAGAGGGGAGCAAAGGGGAAAAGGAGGTGAAGAAGAAAAAGAAGAAGAAAGAAGGAATGATTGCAGAAGGGGCGAAAGAAGTGAAAGAACGGGACATATCTTAAATAAGAAAAATGATGCTCATTGTATGCCCCCCCCCCCTCCGACTGTTCTACACTAATGAATAACTTGATAGAGAGTATGCGGGATTTTAAAGTCTGCTGACGCTCATGTAGTTTGCTAGGCAAATGGAATAGTCCCATTATTGTTATCAATGCTGCCCCCCTACATGATTTACATGGCAGGGTATAAATGGAAGACTTGCTGGATGCATCCCCTCTGCCAACGCTTGTAGAACTGTAGAAGTACATAGACCATGTAGACGGATGACGTCACATTTAGGTGAAACAGAGAGGTTTCGCCAAACCCCTGATGAAAAGTAGAAGTACTTAAGAATTATTTGTTCTAGAAAGGTGTTACCAGTCACTTTCTTATTGCTTACTTTGTCCCAGCCCCTTATATATCCCAGAATTTTCTGAGTGCATGATGTGGAAAGTGAATGCATAATTTTGAAAGTGTTGTGGAGGTTGTTTTTGTCGTTGAGGTATATATCAGGTAGGGACCCAGATTCGGACTAAACAGTGCGTATAAAAAAGAAGTAAAATTGTATATCAGTAATATCCTGAATGTTTTTCTGCATTTAACATCAGTAGCAAATGACGATATAACTTTGAAAAATCTTTCAGCTTGAGTGAGCACCACTTACTTTTGAAAAGTTTGTGAAAATGATTTGCGCAAAAAATAATAAAAGATGGGCGTAGAATATGAAGAAACATGGACTTTAGCTAGGACGATTGATTTAAATACTGCTTTACTTGTTTCCTCGCCCAACACACTTCATAGAGCGAAATTGCGCCCTTCCCCCCCCAAAAAAAAAAAAAAAAAAAACCCAGACCATCGTGATGATCTACTTAACACCGTGACGGATTCACGTGAAATGACTTGGGTTTGATTTACGTTGTCAAAATTGGGAAAAAGTGGGGAAAAATAGTAAATGAAATATGGAATATTGCCCCACTTTTAATTATAAAAACTTAGAGAAAGAATGCTGGAGATGTCTGAAATAAAGAAAAACATTACATCAAGGTATGGGGTTAAAATGTTAATTAAGGCAATGTTAGGGGCCAAAGTTGTGAGAAAACGTTTCAATGTATTGGTTTTATTTTAATTCGTTAAAACGAAAAAGAAATGTATGAGAAATGTACCGCACGGTCAGTTTGTATTCGCCTTTTTCCTTGACACAACTTGAAAATGAGCATTTCTGCGAACTATACAAAGATGGACAGTGCTCACTGAAGTGTAACATTCAGCCAAATGTCCACTGAAATTTGATAGATGAGACCTTAACCCAAGAATATATGTTAAAATATTATCCCCATGTCGTATATTTTTTTACTTCCCAGGACGTTTTACAAAGTGTAAACCTTATGCCGAATATACCTGGAAAGTGTGACAAGCAAAAATAAAGATAGAATACATTCCGCTTTTAACATGTTTAAAGGCTCGGTCCCACTTGTGCAGAGAGGATGTAAAAACGGAAAAGAATCTTGCCATCCGTTTGAAAACGTTATGTATCCGTTTTGTTCTCTTTGCATACGTATTCAACACGCTCTACAGTGCGTATCAAAAAAAAGTTTACACTTTGAAAAAGCCCTGGAAATTAAAAAATGTACAACATGTGGGTAATTTTTTCACATATAATCTTGGGTTTGGGTCTCATCTATCCAATGAAAGTAAAAGTTTTGACAGAATGTTACACTTGAGTAAGCACTGTCCATTTTTGTAAAGCTCGCAGAAATCTGTTTGCGCAGAAATGCTCCTTTTCACGCTGTGTGTCAAGGGGAAAGGGCGAAATCAAACTTACCGTGCGAAACATTTCTCATACATTTCCCTTGCACTTTTAGTCAAATGAAATAAAACGGATACATTCAAGCATTTTGTAACAATTTTGCCACCCAAATTGAAATTTCAACACTTAGTTAGCACAACCTTTACCCTCATTATGTGCCAGCTGGATCTGAGGACATAACTGAATCCGAGCAAAAATTCATATCAGACATCTCGGCATTTTTTCACGAAGTTTTATCATTTAAAGTTGGTTTACATTTCATTTTTCATTTAATACTTGTTTCTCGACACTTTTCCCAAGCTTGACAATGATTAACAAAATGGAAATCAAGCCTAAGCCATGCCATGTAAATCACAGCTCAGTGTAAAGCAAATATCGTCATGATGGCCTCGGTGTGTGGGGGGAGTGGGGTGGGGCGCAATGCACTCGTCAAAGTGTTTTGGGCAAGGAAACAAGTTAAAAATGGTAAAAGATATCTTCAAATCAATTTTACTAGCTAAATTCCATGCGTTCTTCATGATTGGATGTCTACTTTTATTCGCATAACTATTCCAAAGTTCTGCGCAAATCATTTTTCACTAGCTTTTCAAAAGTAAGTCGTGCTCACTCAAGCGGAAATATTTTTCGACAGTTATATCGTCATTTGATTAAATGGATCTGTACCAATGTTAAAATGTAGAAAAATCTTCAGGATATTACAAATGTATAATTTGGCAGGATATTTTCAAAGTGTAAACTTTTTTTGATACGCACTGTATATCAAATCGAGCATCCGTCCACTGTGATTTCATTGTTCGCCCATTTTGTCCATTGTCTGGAACTGATGAAAAACGGATGGAGCCACCCCGAAATTCTGCTTGTCCGTTGCTCCGTTATGAATATGTTTTGTGTCCGACAGCCAGTTGGACCAGGTACCCCCGGTCGTTGAAAATTTGGTAGTGCGACACCTCACAGGATACATGGGAAAACGTTATAGGCAGAGTTGCATGTTATTTTATTTAATTTTTTTTTAATTATCGCCACGCGATACGTAAAAGGGAAATGGCTGGCCAGGGATCCATGGGTCCTTGCTTCGGTTGCTTCCGGAACTGCTTGTTGCTGCCGGCGAAGAAACAAAATAATCTTGTCGATATACAGGAAGATGTACTTGGATCTAGTATTAGATTAAACAAAAAAAAACTTCAGGAATTATGTTTTGAGAGATTTCGTTTAACATTTCGGCTTCATAGAACTCAAAGTAAAGGAAATCGCTGCATTTAATTACGCATTTCTGATCATTCTCTTTCACCTTTCTCATCTGATACTGCAGCTTGTGTTATCTTTGGAATATTCCGGACCATACTTCACTTCAAGAACAGTCGCCAGGATAGAACCGAGGAAGGATGCAAAGATGCTGGATGTTGCGTGCGGGACAGGATTACTAGGTGATGAGGTAGGTAACGATTCCTTTCCTGATCCTTCGTGGTAAGGCAAAATGTACTGTCCACCAACTCCCTCCCTATTCTTGAAATATTCGGCGTTTGTCGTTCCATGCAACAAAGATATTGAATATAGAGTTAACCATCTAAGCTTATAGCAACATTTTCATGAGCTGAGCTTTCCATACCCCTACCGTAAGAAGAAAGGAAACATTTTGACAGTTTAATATTGCTTCCCACTTGATTGAATTGAATTAATTATAGAACGTCACTGGCAATTGCCAACATTTTGTTCTATACAAGAAGTACATAATGATAGCACTTGTTCTTTTATATTTATTATATGAAATTTGGTTGATTAAAAAAATTCTGCCAAGAACTAAAACAATTGGATTGACAACTGATTAACTGCATGAGTTATTTATTGCCGAAACTTATTTAATCATAATGGAGACACATCATTTACACATGTATGAACAAGTGAATCATTTATAATTTCATGTAATAATATAAATAGCAAAGTGGAGATATGACATTATCAGCCCACTTAATGAATATTCATGATGGTGTCCATATATTTTCACAAAACAAACGATGAACTTTAAATTTGAAAACGTCGTTATTTTTTGTCTGATTAAGATGAAATTTTCAGCACTTTGCTCTATTTATTTTAGATATGAATACTTTTAGCTTGGACCACCCCCTTTAACTCATTGTCAATATATTGTATTTTTAGTTACACAAACTGGGATACACAGAGATTGTTGGAGTAGACCTGTCAAAAACATCCCTTGATGTTCTGGCAAAGAAGGGATCATACAGATGTGCCTTTCATGCGAACTTTGGACCAAACACTCCTTTAGATTTTGACGATGGTAAGTCATATAATACATCAATTTATTACACTTCAGGCGAGAGTTTTATTAGTAATTTTCCAGATGTGATGGCTGTCATTGATTGTGATTAGCTGAGAGGTAAAGTTCCTATGGTAACTGCATGCTCCCCAGAACTTCAGAAATTGAACTGTTGTCTCATTATTAGTTTTCATTTACACTGAGTTCGAATGCCAAACAAAACACGGGAGTATATAGTTTTGAAAGACTTCCATTGGAAAATGAATAGCCATCTCACAGCAAATGACTTCTGGCGTTCAGACTGGTAGGCTGGGGCACCCTCCCCACAAATGATGAATACATAAATGAATAAAATAAATAAATAAATGCATAAATAAATAAATAGACAAATAAATATATAAATAAGTAAATGAATAAATAGCATGTGTACTAGTAATGCACTGTTTAACATCTTATATTGTTTATTACATCATAATTAGATTAGTTTTTTCAAACTACTCTTTCAGGTTATTTCGATGTCGCCATGAGCACTGGAAGCTTCCTCCCTATGCATCTGAATGAGAAATGTTTACCTGAGATGATACGTCTTGTACGAAAAGGTGAGTACATCTTCTTTGAATATAAGGTAGTTTCCTTTCCATTGCAATATCTACAATAAACAGCGCCCCCTTCCAATGTTGAGATGCCCACAGGGAGCGACTGAATGGATAATCATCGCTATGTTTGGTTCTCTGTAATATTTCACGGTTTTCTTAATACAATATTATTGTCGCGGTATGTAACTGATTTATTATCCGATATGGTCCACTGATAATCCCTTTGTAGTAATGAGATAGTCCAACATGGATTGAAAAGTCTTTACTTGAAAATCCACCAGGGATAATCGGCCCGCTGTACCCGCACTGTTGGATGTCAGTCTCAACATTATGATACGTGAATATCAAAGTCTTTTTGTGCCGTCGCCATCGTCCATGTATTTTCAGAGTGTATTCAAAAGAGCGCCCACTTTCGACAATCGTGGAAATAATATAAATCCTTTCTTTATCGGGTATTTCCATAGAGAGTTATCCCGGGTGGGCATGTCAAATATATTGCTGTACACACGCGTGACCAAGAAACTTACAAACACCCCCTAAACGAGTTATTCTCTGTGTGCAAAATTACCCCCTTAATAAGTTTTTCGTAGGCCTTATTTACACATTTTGGCCCCTAAAGATGTCGCCAAAATATGACCTCGGGGGAAAAGCTTGGGGAAAAACATACCCTAGTTACGTTTGACTAGTCTTTAAAAAAAAACTTGGGGGGAAAAAACATGTTTGACCCCGCGATTGACCATTGATCATTCAAAACCACCCCTTTTTTCTTGAAAATCGGTGTTTTTATACCCTTAACGAGTCCACGCGCCAACCGCGTCCAAAACTGAAAAACGCCCCTTTAAATGCGTTTTTTTTTTGGTCACGCGTGTTTACAGCAATATATTTGACTGCACCCCCGGGAGAGTTATTAATATATATCTATGGATATTTCAAAAAAAAAAATCTTCCAAAAAACAGAAGAGGGCTTCTACAATGAACAATCAGTTTTATTTTCTACATATATGTCTTCTACATGATGTAAAGGTCTATTCTAATTTGGTGAGTTCTTCCTATCATAAAAAGGGCCCATGCCATGTTCTAATCAGTACCCTCTTTTTCTCCTTAAAGTATAATAGTTTTCGTCGTTTACAAAATAACTTGTAGGCCAGCAACATTACAGAAAGAGTTGCATGTGATGACATTCCAAGGAAGTAAAGTGCAACTTCATTTCCTCCAGATCAGAATGGCTGCACATTGTTTGTGTCGTTAGTTGTTGTTGTTCTAGGTTTCTGACTAAGCATCACATATATGGTTTCATAAGATTGTTTAATATGTTAAAAAAAATACAATTTTCATCAGCTTTAAGAATATTTCGGATTTAATTCAATTGTAATATCTTTCCAATCCTTTCTCTCTCTCGTTTTTTTTTCATAATTTACTGCAGGAGGGTACATCATCATCACAACTCGGAAGTACATATTCGAAGGAGAAACGGGCGATATGAAACTCAGACCTGGTCTCATCCAATTAACAAAAGATGGCGCTCTCACCAAAATAGCTCATGAGGAAAATTTGTATGAGAAGGACGGAGATGATCACGTGATTGGAATAACATTGATATATCAAGTTATGTGATGTTCCAAAGAGTTTCGATGAAAGCATGAGAGTAGAATAACTTGAAGTATCCAACCTCGATGTTTTAAAGGAAAATTGAGTGCATATCTAAAGATATATAGATACAAATAATAACTGTGGATTGATATTATAATTATTACAAGAGAGAGATGTGGCAAGCAGTTTTACCCCCCCCCCCCCCTTCGTCCCAATAGGACTAAATAATTTGGCGGGTAAAGGAAATGTTGCCGGACCAAGAACTGACGTAAAACTTAACCTTAACCTCTCACCAGCGTCGTACCCAGGATTTTCCAAAAGGGGGGCAAATTTTTTGGAGGATATTTAGTTTCAAGTTCAAAAGAGGGGGCACACGTCTGATTTCATTGCATTGTAAAATTACAAATTATAAAAAGGGGGGCACGTCCCCTGGATCAGTTGTGATACTCTGAGGTACGCTAGTGCCTCTCACACACAGAATGTTATGCGGGACCTGCCAAAGGCTTTCCCATCTGAGTTTGGTTGTAGAGTGTTTCATGAAGAGTTATTTTAGTGATATGCACTGACAGGAGTCATTAGCTACTGCAAATCCGTATATCTGATTTGCTGAACGTAATTAAAAAAAATGACAACTCTTTAATTCTACTTCGGTTGTATACCTAAACAATCTCTTTGCCTGGTCCAAATATTTCCAGAGCAAAACACTCTGGCCGGTCAAAATTCTCTAGATAAGAAAGTGGTAAAAGATCCCCCGCAACGAGCATATGCCTTGCTCAAGTTCTCTACTTGAGTATTTTCCTGTAATACTGTGAAAACTAAACAAATCAATGAACTAAAATTAAATTAGTACATGGGACGGAAAATGAACATTAATGTTTTTGTATTTTTGCAATAAAGATTTGTTTAATATTCCATATCATGATCTATGTAGACTTATTCAGATAGAGTATTACAGAGCTTGAACCCCCTTGAACGTATTAATAAACAAGTTGCCATGCGCCGGACGCGCGTTCCCGCGCACCGGGGGATGTATAGACGGCCGGTCGTAAAGAGATAAGATTTCTCTCCCCATGGGTGACGGGGGACATTCTGAATGGCCTGTAAGACCCTCTTCACTCGTTTGCATGTCCCCCGTCCTTTGATAATAGTTTGCTGGTGCCTGGTGTTATGTTGACGGCTAAATCACAAAAAGAAGTCGAATTAGTCTGAACAACTTCGTTTTAGCGGAGTAGCACGACTGTTCGAGCGTGGCTTTAATGCTTGGTCCCCACTGCACTTATACCTTGGTCACATTTGCTCAACGGCGGCCATACGGCGAGTCGAAAATAGTCGTTTTATTAATTTTAATTCATGCCACCTGTAGTTGGTACATACAATGTTAAAACAACTGTTGTTGACTCGCCGTACGGCCGCTGTTGAGCAAATGTGACCAACGTATTACGGATGCAGAGAGGATGAAAAAAACAGAAAAGAATCTTGCCATGATCCGTTGGAAAACGTTATGTATTCCGCTGTGTAATCTTTGCATACGATCTTCAGTGGCTTACACAATATTTTTTAAGAAGGGGGGAGGGGGGGGGGGTGGTCAAGCTGAGACAAATGGTCTTCACCATAAATTTTAGGTCGTTTCGTACCCAAAACAAATTTGACAAGCAGAAAAAAGGATGAATTTTTAGGGAGGGGTTTTGGTATCAGCAAATTAAGTGGGGTTGAACGCCTGTATTTTTTATAAACGGCCCTTTGAGGGGCATGGTGAAATGCAATTGAGTAACAACAAGAAGAGGTTTTTTTAATGCTTGAAATACTATTAGAGGCTGTTTTTATACAACAAACATAACGACAAAAACCAATGAAAAAAAATATATGCAAGTAACTTGTCATTAAAAAAAATATGAACTATGTACACTATAATACCAATTTGAAAATTGGTGCATTAACAAAAGGAAGGATAATCAAATCCCTTGAATTTCAACAAGATGCTTTTACAAAATTTGGAAAGATTAGATTTAACATTGAATAGCTGATAACACTCATAATGACATTGATATTAATAATGATTCTTAATATTACTTCTTACGTGCTCATCATTGGAAAAGGGACCTACTAAAACCCCGCACTAAAACATAATGACATTAAGGTTACACAATAAATATATTTCAAGAGGTTGGGCAGATGAAGAACAGCATTTAGCGACTGACAGATTATGGTTACCACATCGAAGTCTACAGAGAGATGTTCTATCTCCTTATGAGATATTGAGTGGATTCATCTATAAAAGGTCAAGTCCACCCCAGAAAAAAGGGTTATTTGAATCAATAGAGAAACATCAAGCAAGCATAATGCTGAAAATTTCATCAAAATCGGATGTAAAATAAAAAAAAGTTATGGCATTTCAAAGTTTCGCTTATTTTTTACAACACAGTTATATGCACAATTCAGTGACATGTAAAATAACGAGAGAGTTGATGATGTTCCGTACTCACTCTTTTTTAATTATTTGAATTGAACGATATTTCAATTTTCACAAATTTGACAATAATTACCAACTAGACTGAAAGGGTTTAAACAATTGCAATTACACATAGTCAGGGAAGAACAAAACGTTTTTTTTTTCACAAGACAATGAGGGGAAAATGAGAAGTGTTCATATTTCAGATAATAAATTACAAAAGAAATAGTGAGTGGTTGATGCCATCAGTCTCATTTGCATACAGAACAGGATGTTCAGATAACTGTTTAGCGAAATTAAGAGAAACTTGAAAATGACATAACTTTCTTATTTTACATCAGATTCTAACGACATTTTTTTTTCATCGTTTTGATAGTTGTATTTTTCTCGTTTTATTCAAATCGACTCTCTGTTGGGATTGACTTGTTCTTAAAATGTCGATTGTAAAAACGCAACTTTTATACCGCGGTTGCTCATCACCCGGAGCTCAATAGCTTACAAGAACTTGGCCATGACAAAGCCTACGTTATAGTCCATGGTTATTACAAAGGTTATATCCGCTTGAACACCACGTGAGTATGATAACAATGAGTCGATTTATTAATTATATGATACCAATGCCTCTTTACTATGGTTATAAATTTCATTATAACGCAATCAAATTCCAAAGTTTCACTTTATTACATAGATTATATCCGCTTGAACATCACGAGAGTATGGCGATGAGTCTATTTGTGAATTATACAGTGCGTCCCAGAATAAACGAAACCGAGATTTAGCGATCATTTATCATAACTAAATCATAAATAGAATAGACAAATGACCTATCAACTTGAAGCTTAGAAACTCCTCTTTCATCTGATATTACTTAGATTATTTCTTATTCACGCATGAGTGAGCAAAAACAATTTGAAGAAAGGATACCAAAAACTCATTTGGCGGGGGGTATCTGGGTTTCAAAGGAAAACCATATTTCTGAAAAGTTCAATATCTGCTCTTTAATTTGGTACCAAAATTACAGAAAATGGTCAAGAAATAAAAAAGTTCTGGTCATTTGAAATAAGGCTGGTATTTCCATAATTTCATGAGATAAACGTGTTTTCACCAGTTTCCCACAGAAGCTTTCGCATGGTGAACAAAATATTTAATTCATGGCTGATCTTCAACAAAAGTGTTCAGTGAGTTTGAAAACCAGCCTGGAGAACCTCTTCATTTTATGAAATTATTGAAATTCAAGCCTTATTTCAAATGACCAGAACTTTGTTATATCGTGACCATTTTCTGTAATTTAGGTATCAAATTAAAGAGGAGATATTGAACTTTTCATAAATGTGGTTTTCTTTTTGAAACCCAGATACCCCCTGCGAAATTGCATTTGCTCACTCATGCGTGAATGAGAAATAATCTAAGTAATATCAGATGAAAGAGGAGATTCTAAGCTTTAAATTGGTAGGTCATTTGTCTATTTTATTTATGATTAAGTAATGATAAATGATCGCTAAATCTCAGTTTCGTTTTTTTCTGGGACGCACTGTATGATTCCAATGCCTTATGGTTAGGAATTTCACTATAAAGCAATCAAAAGGTCCTTTAATTACAGTGACGAGACGGGAATCATACTTGACATCTTTGGCAGCGGATTAAAATTAATTTGTTCAAATATATGTCGATCCAATCTTCAAATTCAGTGTATACTGATGGCATTGGTCGAATCAATGCCTTGATTTGAACAATTAGGATACAAATATTTCCCTTATGTTTGTAATTTCATGTATCATATACTTAAAATGTAATGAAAATTTAAATGTAAACGGTAAAGGAAGTTCGATGTTACAAAACCTCTGAATATGAAATCAAATATTATTCAATATATGTATGTAATATTTTCTTTTTCATTATTGTGCAATTTCCAGGTGAGTTTAACCATGGTGTTGTTTCTATGAGAATAAGACAAAGCGGAGACCCACCCCCCCCCCAACCCGGCCCTGCATAATCATGCAAGAGCGGAAAAAATAACCATAGAGCTGTACCGTAGCTCCATGGAATAATATCACGAGCGCCCGTGTGCTTCTGTTTCTCTTTCTCTTTATGGTAACTCACGTAGAACTCGGCAGGGCAGCTTTTGGTAGTAAACAAAAAAGTTGGTATATAACCAATTACCTAGGAAACATTTTACGTCAGGTTAATCAATAATAGTGGCTAAAGTTTATTAGACGACATACATGTTTATTACTCTCCGGTCTTTATTCGATTCAGTTCAATTCAGTATTTATTTTTAAAATTCATTAAAAAGAACAAAATGAGAACAAAATTCTATATGCACAAAGAAAATATAAATAACATAAAACAAAGCAAAACATATCAACAGAACATAACTGAAACAAATAGTGGTGATGATAAAATTGTGGTTGGCACATATTTATAAAAAACATAGATGAACAAAACAATGAATGGAAATTGGGCATACACAAAAAAGCCATTGTGATGTGTAGTTCTGAGAGAAAGCCGATCTCTACAGAAAATTTGAACAGCACCAGCTCGCTTTCCCGAATCCCTATACCAACATTCTGAACTATAGTCATGATAGTTATGTGGACTTGTGTTCGCAATTCAATAAAATTTCAAATTAAGAAAATCTCTTAAAAAATACATATTGATTTTACTATTTAGGTTGACATCAAAGGCTCAACATAGGAGTAGAATAAATATGCCTTCACATGATAGTCAATAAAAGACGAAATGTCTTATCTCCAATGGGGCGCTTAGCCTTTACTGCACATTGAAAAAAAATATATATAAAAGATTCAGAAAGGCTAATTGAGCGCAAGGAAAAATGTCCAGCAAAGCACTTATTATGTAATCCGCCACCCCAAACCAACAATACGTCGTCAAAATTGATTTTGGGATTTTAGTGGGCTTGGCAAAAAGCAGTCATATTAATCAAGCATTAAAATAATGACCCACACCAGTGCATGTCGAAGATAATCAGTGAGAGGTTCAAATAATAAGGATAAAAACAGATATTTGAAATTTAGGGTTTGGTGAAGCATGACATTTCATTAAGCAATCTCAGTAAAACGCACAAGTACATGTTGTCTGGAAGAAATGACAAAGGAATCTAGTATCTCGTCTATTGTTTAGATTTACAAATCTAATTTGGGCAGTATGAAAAGAGTTGCCCTTTAAACGAAATAATTTTCTCACGTTAATTTTAAACATATATGTTTTTGTATAAATTATTTTGGCTATTGACAGAAAGCCTGTTTAGCGACCTATTGTTGCTTTAACAGATGGTTAATATTGGAAGACTGCAGGTAGAGTGGTGATCAGAGCAGACGTAACTGAGATTTCTGCCATTATGGCGGTTTCAATCACAGTCTCCGCGTGCCCGATTAGCAATGTTTTTTTTTCGATTCAGGATAACAATTCTTCCTTTAAATTGTGAAACTTTTTTTCTGTCTGTTTTCGGTGAAAGGCTAGCTAACCCTAAGATATCACCGAAGAGTTACCATGACCATATCCTGCGCACCATTGTTACTTTTAGTTGTATATCGAGTTTGTTTGGTTGACCGGGGACGATATCCAGTTATTAACTTGTTGGATCTATAAATCTCTCTTTTCTGTGCATGCTCATTTGCTTTTCTGCCGCAGATTTATATGCTTAAAAAGATATTTTTCCAAATCGCCAGAGAATGTACATTTCAGTTTCAGATAAATGTGGTATAGCTATGCATTGATTAAACTTATCGACACCATTGCGTCCGGATTCGTTATAATTGATTTTCTTCGAGAAGGATCCATTATCAGGAGTCTGGATCAATGTGATGCCAAGTTTTTGAAGACATAATCCGATATAAACATTTGTATTCATAACAAATGGGATGCTAAAGGAAACTTGGTAAATAGCTTCCACAACGTCAAAGGACAGTATATACCCTGCGCCGTAGAAAAAGGGTGGTAAAGTTCCATTAGGATGTAGGATATCAGGGGGTATATTGAAACGCATATTGTCACGCAATGCTTGAACATCTGTTATTACATCCCCCAATAGGAAATGTTTCTGGTCATGATCCCCTCTGAGGCGTTTGAGAAGAGTCCTTTGGTTCACCATGCTCCGCTCTTCAATTTTCATGACGTAGAGGGCGTGACGGCAGTGGTCCTTCACCCATCGAAACCCCATGATAATTTTCCTTGTTTGATTTGAATTGGAATCTACGAACTCGGTCGACTGTACGATGTCACCATAGTAGTACATCTCACCGTTGATGGCATCTTGGGTTACGTAATCGTGTGCGTCGATGTCGCCGATGAGGAACACGGTCCTGACCGAGCCTTCTTTCAGGACTGGCCAGTTTGTATCGTTTGCGTATGAGTCTCGAATCGCTTCTCTCAAAGAAATCTCTCGTGGAGTTGACATTACCAGAAACAGGAGAAATATTGGTTCTTTTTTACCACCCTCACCCATACAGATGTTACGAGGATTGTGGATATAGCCATACTCTTCGCCAGGTATGCGTTCAAAGTAACGAATATTTACATCACCATTAATCTTTCTGCTTTGATGACGATGGGCAGGTTCAATTTCCGCTCCAACTGAAGTGATACACGCATCCATTATTATCAAGGATCGTAGTGACGTGATAACGATGATGACGAGGACAATCATGGCGATGATGCGCATACTGTACCGATGATACCTGCTCAAAAAATTCACTGATAGAGGAACCAACATATCGATGAATGCAAAATAGACCAAACTGGCATTTCCAATTTAAATTCAACAAACACACCGTAAGGTATGGAGTCTCGATTCTAAATGCAGTATATATATCCCGGTATTGATTTGATTTTTAGTTGCACGGACCAGCCGGTATACTACAGGCGTTCCGACAGTAGACTCATTAGGAATACACATTCTAATATCAACAGAAAGTGTGACACCTAATCAATCACTCAAACATACCGTGCAAACAGGATTTATATAAATAGCGTATAGTTATAGTAGGATAAGCCAGTTTACCACCCCCCCCCCCCCACCCAAAGAAAGATGTTCAACGACCTAGAAAAAAAATGATATTTTTTTTTAACGATAAAATATTCTGAATATTTTGTCAAAATCTCTCTCATTAGATTATAAGAACATTTTTTTTAATTGCTTGGTTGCGACTCTTTTAGAAATAGCTAATGTGCCTCACGCCATGTTGTGCTACCTCAATATTTCTAGATCAGTGAGCCCTCACTGAGGCTCA
Organism: Lytechinus variegatus; assembly: GCF_018143015.1. Taxonomy (NCBI): domain Eukaryota; kingdom Metazoa; phylum Echinodermata; class Echinoidea; order Temnopleuroida; family Toxopneustidae; genus Lytechinus; species Lytechinus variegatus. Next base: position 4,114,360 of record NC_054753.1, read on the forward strand.
CTGAAGCCCTTACTGAGGCTATAAATGGGCATATTATTGCTATCATTATCATCATGTACATATACACTCCTCCCTACACTACTCTCCCTTAATCATTATCAGGTATCGAAAGTAAAATCAACATGTATGCAGATGCCTTACTTTTTAAAGCCAGGTCAAGTTATGAACTAGAATCAAATAAAGGCGGATTAGAAGAAGTATATAATTGATTAATAACTCAAAAGTTAACACTAAATACTAGTAAAACAAAATACATGATAATTGGTTCTAAGCAGCGACTCCATATAATTTAAAAAAATGTTAAGATTTCTATTGGAAATGAGGAAATTGAGAGAGTATCCGTGTCATACTCGATGAAAATTTGTCATAGGAAAGGCACGAAGATCACATTGCTAACAACATTTCAAGAAAGCCTTATTTCCCGGATGACATTTTCAAACTACCCTTTAACAATAAGTGCTGTAAACCATGGGCTGTCATGTTTGTAAATACTACCTCCAAATTAAAAGAGATGAAAATATTATCCAGATTCAGATCACAATATCGAAAATTTTCTGCTCGCGCTTTGTGCTCGCATTATTAATGTAGGAAGATCCCGTATTACTCATTCTTTTCATGATTTACAAAACATGAATAGAGTGTGCCGTTTTTAGGTCTAAATCTCGATTTTTTCCGCTCGCATCAATTGTTTAGTTATATACCTATCTGTCTAATTACAAAACGTGCTTAGAATTTTCATTCCTTAGGTAAAAAATGTAAAAAGAAAAATCAGCTCGCGCTTCGCGCTCGCATTATTTGATTTTTAAAATATGTAACGTCTTCATGGCTAGCTGCAAGCAGTCTTTAACAGGTAACTTTTGCATTAGTTCATTTCTGCTCGTGCTTCACGTTCTTAGTAATTATTCATTTACATACACATCTTTTTCAGGATAGCAAACATTGCCCAGAATGTTCAAAATTTTAGGAAAAATACATAAGATTTCCCCCAAAAAAATTTGCTCGCGCTTCGCACTCGCATGATATAAATGAGGATTATGATATTATATATCTAAATTTATTCATAAAAATAAAGCTAAGAAGTGACTATTAGGACTACCCCTTTAAAGAATAAACCAAAAATCATCTTCGAGCGCCGATCGGGGAGAATATGGTTGAAAAAAATTCGCCCCCCCCCCTATTGGCGAAGGCTGGATCCGCCCCTGTAACAAGTACTTAACAAGTACATTTTCGATCAGTTCAAATTAGACGTATGTAAACATTTTTTGGCTGCACTCGCATTACTAATGTAAGGAAGACCCCCAATTACTCATCCTTTTCATGACAGAACATGAATAGAGTGTCTCGTTCTTTTATAGGTCTAAATCTAAAAATTTTCAGCTCGCGCTCCGCATCAATTATTGTTGAGATATATACCTATTTACACAAAGTACTTAGAATTTCCATTCTTTAGGTAAAATATTCAAAAAATGTCAGCTCGAGCTTCGCGCTCGCATTATTAATTTTTTGAAATATGTAACGTCTTCATGGCTAACTGCAAGCAGTCTTTAACAGGTACCTTTCTATTAGTTCATTTCTGTTCGCACTTCGCGTAGGTAGTAATTATATAGTTGCATACACTTTTTTTCAGGATAATAAACATTGCCCAAAATGTTCAAATTTTAGGAAAAAATACATAATATTTTCCCCACAGAAAAAAATTGCTCGAGCTTCGCGCTCGCATTATATAAATAAGGATTATGATATTATATATTTATGTTGGTTTATAAGAATAAAGCTAAGAAGTGACCATGAAGACTACCCCTTCAATGAAACAAACAAAAATCATGTTCGAGCGGCCGATCAGGAATTATCATGGCTGAACCCCCCCCCCCCCATTGGCGAAGGCTGGATCCGCCCCTTTGGTCCCCCTACCTTTCGGGACAGATTTCCGCCCATGTGTGTGAGAGAAGGAATGAATGGGAGTGGGAACCAAGGGGTGGAAGACAGGGAGTGATCATGTTGAATATATATTGAAGCAATGTATTCTCTCGTTGTAAGATTGTACCGCCATCTCGCGTCGAAAAAAACACCTCTGTAAGAGACCTGCGCTGCTGCCCAATTTTTACTTTGCCGAAACTTGATGAAGCAAAGCTGCTTTTGACAGAATATCGTCTTGTTGGCTCGGAGTATCCCCGATAATCTAACGAATCCGTGTAGTTTGACACTTTGAAACGGCACTTCATTAGAAGCAAATTGGGGGATTTTGTGGATTCTTTTAATTTCTTAATGAATATAAGGATCAACTTTGGCTGCCGATAAGGATGGATAAATTGGAGGGTAAGTTGATAGTTTGCGGATAATTTGTTTTCGTTTGAGAGCGGGTTTATACTTTGGGAGGGCGGGTCGGGTTTTGGCGGTGTACTGGTAGTGGTGGGATGGGGATCGTCTGGGCACGGGGTGCTCGATCGAGCGGTTCGGTCCCTTTTACTGACGGTCTTTTGTTTACTTTTATTGCATCGTACACAGGTTGCTGTTGTTTACCCACTGTAAATATCTATTGTAAGGAAGTGAAATAGGCCTACCATGGAAAATCCAAAGAAGAAATGAATGTGAACCGTGCCCCTAGTGAGTTTAACACAATTTGCTATCCCGTGTCCACCTGTTCTGTTAAACTAGTCTACAGACTGCAGACATGACAGAACAGGTGGATAGCCGATTTGTATCATGATGAAAGTAGAAACTTAAAGTGTGATGGAAAACAGAGAAATAGCTGACATCACTTTGGAGGATAGTATGGGTGGATAGTGGATACATACCTAAAAAGAAAGAAGAAAAGAAAAAGAACTTGGGGGGGGGGTCTATGAAGTAAGTTTTCATTGACAAGAGGTGTGGTGGGCATGGTGGGACTGGGAGTGGAATGGATGTATTCTTACTCGCATTAATTTTGGTTTTTGTAATTCAATTATCACTGCAGATGCAAGTAGCCAGTACTTAACTAATTCTTAAAGGGGAATCCTACCCAAATAAAAAAAATGTTTTTATAAGGAAAAGAAAAATCAGACAAGTTGATAGGTGAAAGTGTGAACAATATTGGACAAACAACAAGAAAGTTATGAGTTTTTAAAAGTTGTAAATATTGGTGATCACTTTACCCATGGAGACTTCAAATTGGCTGCATATGGGTCTGGGACAGGGTGACCAGACGTCCCGTATTTCCCGGGATTGTCCAGTATTTTGCTCCTGTGTCCCGGCGTCCCGACAAACCCTTCCCGGGACGCCTATTTGTCCCGTATTTCAGAATATTGAACAAAATGTAGTTAATACATTTAAAAGTGACGAACTTTCATTAATGCCATGGTCACATTTGTTCTACGGCGGCCGTACGGCGAGTCGAAAACAGCCGTTTTATCAATTTTGATAAACAGCTGACGAAGCAGTGACAACAATTAAATCGATATTTACTGTAAACTTTTGCAATTTCTGCGGTGATTTCTTGCTACCCCATGGCAGGCTGCGATAACTAGGCATGTGGGATCGAAGCAAATTCTCAATGGTGAAAACAATCTCACATGATAAACAGTTTTTCCACCAAAATAATCACAAAATCGGCGGGAAATTCTTATAATTATGCTATGGATTCTCAGATTAATGATTTGGAGATGTAATCGGAGGAACAAGTTATTGACTCGTATTGATCTAGCTGTTTCAGCTTTCGTTTTGAGAGTGGTGTGCACGATGCCGCGATGTAGTTTTAAGTTTAACAATATGTTTCACTTTGAAATTTTATTCATTTCTAAAACATTTTATTTTTTAAATTTTAAAAATACATTAAAAAAAACACCGAATTATGATTCTTATTAGATGATTGGATTTTTTGTTTACTTGAAGTTTGAACTTTTCCCCTTTTCTTTCTTTTATATATACCCGATCCTTTCTGCTTGCCCTTTTTTGTTCCATCTATCTTTATTTTCAATACCATACTTTATCTTGTAATTATCTGTGTTATTGTTTGAATATTTTTTGTGTCTTTATTAATTATGAATACATCGCACTTCGGCCTTAGCCGCGATGATGTCTTGATTTCTATTAATAAACCATTTATCTATCTATTTCCTATCTTTCTTTCCTAGAATTTTCTTTTCTCTCTCTGTTCATTTATCTCTCTTTCCTTCTTTCTCTTACTTTCCTTCTTTATCAAATATCCTTTTTTATTTCCTTCATTCTTTCTTTCCTTATAATTACCTTGGCTTCCTTCTCTCTTCGTCTCCTTTTCTTTTCGTTCTCTCTCTCCTTCCATTATTTTCTTTTTTTTTCGTTCTCTCCTCCCTTCATTCTTCCCTTCCACTCTTTCTTCCTTTCTTTTTCCCCCTTCTTATTCTTTTCTCTTATTCTTTCTTTTGTTTCTATCTTTCCCTTCCTTCCAGTTTTCTTTCTTTCAAAGAATGAAGGAAACATGTTTATTTCCTTCATTATTTCTTTCCTCCTTCTTTTTCTTACCATTTTCCCCCTTTAATTCTCTCCTTTATTTTGTCTTTCAGACATTTATTCATCTCCCCTTCCTTTCTTTTCTTTCTTTCTATATTCATTTCAAAGAATGACGGAAACCTTTTTTATCTCTTTTATTATTTCTTTCATCCTTCTTTTATTCTAACTTTCTGTTATTTTTCTGTTTTCCTTTATTTTCTTTCCTTCTCAATCATCTCTTTTCTTTCTCTCCTTCATTCTTTCATTCACCTTCCCTTCCAATTCTTTATATTTTATCACAAGTCTAACACTTTGTGTGGGCTTCTTTGTTGATCTTCGTTTGTCAACTGTCCCGTATTTCATTTTGTGAAATCTGGTCACCCTGGTCTGGGATGTCATAGTGATGTAAGGCAAGGACTATTCCTCCATGTACTCCAATACATTTTTTGGCTAAAATGTAATTTTTCCCAAAAGTTTTCTTTCAAATTATATTTTTCTTTCATGAGGACATAAAACAATATACTACCTTGGTTATATTTAGATTACTGCCCCAGGGGAATAGGTACTTTTTGGAGAAAACCACAAATCCCTGATAATAAAGTACATGGCCTATGGGAAAGTTGTCCTTGCCCCTTGTCATAATTTACTTACCCAGTTGCCAATTTGAAATCTACATAGTATTAGTGATCTCAATTTTAAAGAAGCTATAACTTTCTGATTGCCTGTCCGATTTCTTTCAGACTTTCACCATTCTGTTTAATTTATTTTTCTCCTTCCAAACACAACATTTTATGGCCAAGGCTGGATTCCCCTTTAACTAATTCTTAAGATTTTTTAAGTTGATTCAGCAGCATCTAGAGTATTTGGTTTATCCACTCCCTATCCCATCCTTTCTGCAAGAATCTAGATGAAGATTATGTGTTCAGGAAAGGGCATGGAATGGCATATACCAGGATCAACAATTGTTTAGGAGGGCTACATTTTTCTGACAAAAAAAAACCCAGGCCAAAGGTCACAATACGCAGCAATATCTTATAGCTCTTCCTTGTCACAAAAATATTCCAAGAACTAAAAGTAAACAACAAAAAGGCTGAAGGTTAACACTATTTCCAAAGCTGACCATATATAATATATTTTGTTTCATTTTTTTCATCAAAACTGCTGTAGGGGGTGGTGGTGGGGGATTACTCTTCCACCATAGCAAGATAGAGAGAGAGAGAGATGGGCAGAGTGTGTGTGTGTGTGTGAGAAGGATTGAATGAGAGTGGGAGTGAAAGGGAGTGGGAACCAAGGGATGGAAGAGGGAGTGATCAGGTGAAACCAGATGGAAGGAGAATAATGAGAATATGCATGCATATGTACAAGACAGAGAGAGAGAGAGATGGAGGAACTTGGAGAGAGAGGGAGAGAGATGCAGCGAGTTCAAAGTTGTCCAAAGTTGGAGTTCTACATCATTACCCCAGACTATTATCCCTGGGGACAGAATCCAGTGTGACCTCTATTTTGTCAAGTTCAATCTTCAACACTAAATCTCATTGTCATTGAAACCCAGCCAGATAGACTCATTTTAAAGGGAACATATCTGGTAATTGGTTTATATTTATGAACCTGATTTTATGGAATTGCAAGTGCTAAAACATTTTCTGTTTTGTCATATTGGTGCAGTTATCTAAACTACTATGAAGTTAAGTACCAGACAGAGTGCTATTTTGCAGCATTTGAGCTGCTCATATCATGGTTCCTAACATGCATGCTCTCCCAGTCCATCTGTACAGTTGGCTCAATTTTCAAGAAGATGGTGGTCACTTCTTCAAAGGGCAATCGGAAAATGTAAAAAAAAGAAGAAAAAAAAAGGCCATGATGTGTGATGCGCCTCAAACTGAAACCCAATATATGAATTATTATATTTCCATTGGGAATGTGATAAAAGGTGTCCCAATACTTTTTTTATCCCATAATTTTTTTTGAAGAATTGTTGTCTTGGAGGTGTTGTGAGAAAACGTCATATATTTTCTGTCTTCAATGCTAAAAACACCAGGTTGCATTTTCGCCAAGAAACCTGGCTCATCAGCTTGAAGATGGTTTTTGGGTAGCAGAAAATGGGGGAAAAGTAGTCTCCAATCAACTTTATATTCAGATTAATGATTATGGCTTTAAAACTGATAGGTTACTTTTGTCTTGAAAACATAACAAATAAACATGTAAGTGCCTCATAATAACTGATTACTTATATTTATGGTGCACTCTCACCTACCTAAGCTGCTGATTGAAATTTCTGATATTTCCTATCATTGTGTTAACATTACAATAATGTAAACCAACTTTAATAAAAAGTATGGATTTTATGTATGATTCTAGTTTATCTGGAAAATGGCATCCTCATGAGGAAATATTAAAATAGACATTCAAGCCTAGGTCTACCTGTGTGTACTTTTGAATAGTACACTACACTTACAAATTAGTAATGATACAGTCTGTTAAGCATTTTACTTCTCTATCCGTCATTGGTTTTGATTTTCTTTTTCAATTTCTCTTCATTTGGTGGATATTATTTATGTAATTTCCTTTTTTAACTAGTTTTTCTTTGGATTTAGAAATTCGAGGAACTAAGGAAGTGGCTTGTTTAATTGAAAAGACTGTAAATACAGTTGATAGTTCAAAATCAAGGATTAAAAAAAAAATGAGAATGAGGGATTTTGTTGTGGTATTTCCTGGAGGTTATCTTTGAATATGTCTAGCCAACTGCTCAAAATGCCTTTTCACAATCACTGAAAAGTATTTATGGTAGAATGGATGTCTTTTTTTTCAGGGTTATGACGTACATTACATTGTACATGTACAAGTACCATGAGAGCTCAGGGAAGTGGGAGACATGCAACTTATTTTTGGGGGGTATTGCATTAGTACACTAAAAGTTATTTTCCTGGTACCTATCATTATCTTTGTGTTGCAGCTAGAGGACTACAGAATATGAATGAGAGCTTTTCTCTTAATGGCAACAAATGCTTAAAAATCAAATTGGTTAGCCAAATTATTCCTTGACTATTTTTGTAATGAAAAGAGGAAAGCACAATAAACTGTCTGGAAAATGCATGTAAGAGATGGCTAATTTGATACTGGAATTCCTGTTACTTTTTTCCACTTTTATTCTGAAATGAATGTGTAATTGATCTAAAGCTGACATGCACTCGTACACATATGCACAAGCTATGATAGAGATACTCAGTCATTTATGAGATAATTGCTGGTACATTGATACTGTAGGAAAAAACACCATTCTCATTACAATTCTAAAACTGGTTTAGTGGAAACCGAAACCGGTTCAGGAAACCAATTGGAAGATCAATTTGCTAGCGTTCCCATCTGATCACCTGAAAGTGGTTTTCAAAACTTATTCTCGGAAAGCGGTCTTATTGCTATGGGAACACGCTCGGTGGGGCGACAATTAATAAAATTTTGTGCAAAATTTGAAACTACAGCGTAGACATTCTGTGTGGACTCTGGAGTAGCGAAGATTGCTTCCTGAAGAATGGTTGTGTTCTCACCTTCGCTTAAACTATGATTTAATGATGCAAATGACGCATTTTTGAAAACCGTGTACACCGTGATCGAGGTGATTAATTCCAAATTGATCGCTTTGGGTGTGCCCATACACTTTAAACTTGTTTCCAAATGGTTTCCACTTAACTACATACTAGTATAAGGACTGTAATGGAAACAGAGTCTAATTCATTCTGAAGTACGGAGGTCGATCACTTTGAATAAGAAGTGGATCCAGTATTCACTTTCCCTCTCCCAATAAAAAATCCTGACTTGTAGGTCAAAGCACAGTTTCTGCAGTTCAGGGTGATCACATTACTGAACAATGTAAGTTTCCAATAATACTTTTAGAAATGATTATTAGGCTTACAGTTATTTTGTTTGCTTGCTATAAAAATAAAGAACTATCAGTCCCCCCCCCCCGATTTTGATATGTATTGCATTTTCTGTGCCTCACATTAAAAGATAAAAAAGGGTGATAGACAATTCACCGTAAACTGATAGCCCCAGTAAAAATAAATTATCTAGCTTCAGTGGCATAATGAGCCCCCAATTTTTAGGAGGGTAGATATGGCATATTTCAGAAAATTGATAAAAAATTGCAAGCGAATGAGCACAAATTTTGACAGTTTTATTACAAAAATCAAATTTTAGAATAGATTTTAATATATTATTCTGAAAGTATCATATTTCACCCTTCTCTCTTCCCTTTTCAATTTTTTCCTTGTTTGTGAATTTTTTTTTTTTTTTGGGGGGGGGGTGGGGAATTTGTTATGTCAATGCTTTATTGTTTAAGACTATATCATATCAACTTGCCAAGCTGCAACGTGCTCAAAATTCTGCTGCTTAGGTCCTCAGTGGAACATCTTGTTTCACCCATTTCACTCCAATTCTTAAAAAAGTTTTCACTGGTTACTGGAAACTAAAAGAAAAGAATTCAAAATCTTACTCCACACATGGAAAGCATTGCATGGTCTATCCCCTAGATACCATCAGCTCATCTCAAAATACAGTACACTCCCGCAAGAAATCTCAGTTCCGTCACTTTTAACAAACATCTAAATTTAAGGCTAGGAGAAAAGGTTTTTGCCTTTTCAGCTTCATCTCTCTTGCAATGCTTTTCTACTGAGAATCCGAACAATTGAATCACTATTAAAAAATTATTAGAAAAAGTATTTAAAATCCTTTCTGTTTTCTTCTTACATTTGTTAATGTTAATTGTTGTTTTGATCTTTTTTTTCCCAGTAATCCCCCATCCCTCTATGCCTCGGAATAGTGTAGATAGATGGTGCATAACAAATGCTGCGTTTATTATTACTATTATGATATTCGTAAGTTACGAGAGACTTTAGACTGGTAAATTCCTTTCTTGTGGTAAATGGTATATGCATTAGTGACAGTTAAGCGCGTAAGCAAGGTTCACCAGTTGTTAAAATCGCTCATTACTTAATACGAATTGCGTTATTAAATGGCCCCAGCACAAAATAGGAAAAATAAACGTAACAGAATATGTTTACAAGTATGTCTAGGCCTAGATAGCCCCTATGCATATAAAGAAACCATTCAGTAAATCAAGCTACCATGTTAATCTTTTGAACTTTGCTACCCTTATACATAGACCCCTACACATGCTTAAGATTCAAAAACCTCATCGGAATAGTGAACTTTTTGCACGTTATTCTCAAAATCATCGTGAATATGTGAACAGTTTCGGATCAGCTGTGTAATGTGGACCCCCAGGAGTGAAATGTGAGTTTCTCGTATATAATTTTGCTGACTTTACTTATTGAAAAGCTGAACCAATCTGACACCAACAATCTGGAAACCAATACACGGTGATGTCCTTCACTCAAACCGGGCAGTAACGGGCTGAATATTGCTCTCAAACCGTTCATCGAAATCTTTAACCACTGTGCCTCCCAGCCCATGACGGATCAATCGATTGGTCAACTCTTCGTGTACTGGAACAAAAGCCCGTACCCCTGTCTATTGTTTGCTGCACCCCTCTGCCAAACTTTCTGAATGGAAGGGCAAGATCGAGGCACCTCTGAAAAGAAAGTGACGCGAAATGCTAGCACAAGACAAACGCGACAATCACAACCGGCAAGTGAAACACCTTGTCCATGTTTGAGTGTATGTGATCCTAATGACAACAAGGTGCTTTTGGAAACGATAAAGAAAGCAGTGAGAAAAGCAATCAGAGAAGAACTTCAAGAATTTAAGAAAGAACTTAACAGAGTGTCTACACTAGCGGAGGCAAACGAATCCAAAATCACTGCACTTGAGATCGAAAATGGAAACAAAGATACAAAAATTGCAAGCCTTGTGAAACGTCTTGAAAGTCAAGAGGAATCGATAACTCGACTGCAAAATAAAGCAAAGGATGCTGAACAATACTCGAGGAGAAATTGTGTAAGAGTATTTGGTATACCCGAAATCAAAGGTGAAAACACGGATGAGATCATTCTTCAAATTGCCAAAGAAAAGCTCAGCATTGACCTGCGCGTCGACGACATCGACCGTAGCCACCGCGTCGGACCGATCCAGAAGAGAGATCCAGCGATTGGAACGTCGCAGTCTACAGCAAATTCAACGCCGGATAGACAAAGACAAGCACCTTCACAGTCGACGTCAACACCGACATCATGGGCCACGATCGCGTCGGAAGCCAAACGGAAAAAAGCCCACCATCGCCCGATCATCGTGAAATTTGCGACGTACCGAGCGAGACAATCCATGATGGCAGTGAGGCGCCGACTGAAAAACTCCGGTATATCCATTGCGGAAGACTTAACTTCATCAAACTACGAGATACTGAAAGAAGCACGAATGTCGTCAAAGATATCTGCAGCGTGGTCGCAAGATGGACGTATCCTTGTAGCTCTACCAGCAACAAACGGAAAATCCATCAGAAAAGTTATCAGCACTGTTGAAGAAGCACGAAAACTGAAGTGAACGACATGTTACATGTTCCTAATATCTCCCCTGGGAGGTCTGCGATCAACCTCTCTTTTAATATTTCAAACTTGACTTTTCACATCTCATTTTAAAGACATATATTTTTTTTTTAGATATTATCTGTTGTTGTTGTTGTTTTTTTTTTTTCATGGGAAGGGATCATCTTTGTGGGTTATGTCAAAAATCCGTGAAAGTAAATCATAAAGGTCTGCTATGTACACAATGTTGTAAATGGATACATATTGTATGTGCCCATGTGTCTCAGAAATCATACAATGATCCATTTGAACACTTTATAGACTGGATCTGTCCACGTTGTGTATTTGAACATTTGCCTTTTCATCAGCTCGATAAGACTCATGTCAACCCAAATCATGAGCAAAAAAGTAAAGAACAAAGTATTAATATTTCTTGTGCTAATAAACATAGTGACTCTGGTAATACTTACAAGGAATTACATGGAAGGGGTTTGAAATTTGTCCAATTAAATGTGGTTAGTTTAGTAAAGAACTTCGATGAAATTGGTGATATATTATGTAGGAACGATATTGATATTCTGGCTCTAAATGAAACCAGGCTTGATGACTCGATTAGAGATAATGAAGTATACATACCGAATTACAATATTGTTAGGAAGGATAGAAACAGAAATGGAGGCGGGGTTTGCATTTATGTACATGAAAATATTATATTTGAAAAGCTAAGTATACCTAGTTCAGCTGAAAATTTAGAAATTATTTGTATTCTTATTCGCATCAAATGTTCCAAACCTGTTATCTTTATAAATTGGTATAGACCGCCAAATAAAACAAATGTACTTCTTTCCTACGAAGATTTATTGATCCATTTAGGGGGATTCAACGTTCCGATAATTTTAATGGGTGATGTAAATTATGATATCATGAAACATCAAACTAATGGAGATATTCGCAAATATTCTGATATTAATGATATATATGGAATGTGTCAAGTTAATAGAACGGAATATACTAGAGTCACCCATGAATGTTCTTCTTTGATCGATCATGTGTTGACAACTTGTCCAGAAAAGGTTAATTCATTCGGAGTCCTCCACAATGGACTGAGTGATCATTCAATGAGCTACTTAATTTGGAAAGCTCACACCAATAATGATCCATTCATTAACTACGTAACCTTTAGAAAGTCACATCAAGTAGATTTTGACAAAATGAGAGTCGAACTTCGAGAACAAGATTGGGCTGAAATCGAAGGAGTTAATGACCTTGACGAAGCCGTTGATAAATGGGAAAGGCTTTTTCTGGACATAGTTGATAAATACATGCCGACTAAAAAGAAACGAGTTCGCAAAAAGCACTCGCCTTGGTTGAATGAATCTATTTACAAGCTCATGAAGGAACGTAACAAAATGAAAATTAAAGCTAAAAAGGGACAAAGTGCTCTTTTTTGGGCACAGTATAGACAGTTAAGAAATAAAGTGACATTTGAAATAAGACGAGCAAAAAAGAAATATTATATTGATAAATTAAGTTCCTGCAAGGGCAGAACGAAATCTTGGAAAGTGCTGAAATCATTGCTACCTAATTCTAAATCTGTTACTAATTTTCCATTTTGTGAAGATAAATGCCATGAATTGGCTAATGAATTTAATGTACATTTTGTAAACATTGGTAATCAACTGAACAGTGATATTTCTGAAAATCATGAGTGTATGACTTATGAGGAATTGAATAGATTAGAATTGTATAATACAGCAAACAGTAGTTTTATTGTTCCCATTGTCACTGAATCAGAAGTTTTAAAGGAAATCAATCGTCTTAAGAACAAGAAATCAATTGGAGTAGACGGGATTGATTCTTTCCTATTAAAAACATTTGCACTAGAAATTGTTAAACCTATCACCTATTTAATTAACAAATCGATTAATGAAGGGATATTCCCATCCAGATGGAAGATTGCAAAGGTAATTCCCCTGCATAAGAAAGGAGATAAACTTGTGGCTAATAATTATAGACCCATTTCTTTACTGACCTGTATATCCAAAATTATTGAAAAAATTGTTCAAAAGAGTCTAATTCGATTTCTCCAGGAAAATAAAATTTTAACGGATTACCAGTCTGGCTTTCGTCCAATGCACTCCACATGTACAGCCCTTACCAAAGTAACAGATGAATGGCTCCATTCAACTGACAAGGGATTATATACAGGAGCTCTCTTTGTTGATCTCCGTAAGGCATTCGACTTAGTCGATCATCGGATACTATTAAAGAAATTGTCTTCTATAGGTGTTAATGGTCATATGCTCAAATGGTTTTACAATTATCTTCATAATCGAAAGATATTTACATCCATAAACAATTGTTATTCCGAAGAGTTAGTAATAACTCACGGCGTCCCACAAGGCTCAATTTTGGGCCCCATTTTGTTTCTAATCTACATAAACGATCTGTGCGATGTATTTCAATTCTGTCACCTGCATTTTTATGCTGATGATACAGTTATATATTATTCACATAGAAATCCTAGTACAGTTCAATCAGTAATTAATCAAGAATTATTTTTTCTTTCAGAATGGATGTCCGAAAACAAGCTATTTATTAATTATGACAAGACTGTATCTATGTTGATTGGAAATAAAACCATGCTTAATAAACAAGGTAACTTGAACTTGAAAATAGGTCATCATGTTATAAATCAGGTAAATCATACAAAGTATTTAGGAATGATCGTTGACTCCAAATTAAAATGGGACCTCCACCTAAACGAAACAATCAAGAAAATAGGGAAAATGGTTAGCTTTTTGGGCAGGTTAAGGCACTCACTAAACGAGTCCTATCTTAATATAATTTATCAATCCATAATTCTCCCTCATTTTGATTACGCTGATACCATATGGCAATCATGTCCAAACATCTTTCTGGACCAACTTCAAAAACTCCAAAATAGGGCTGGGCGCATAATTCTCGGAATAAGTCCTTACACTCACAAATCTACATTCCAAATTCACGAACTGTTAAATTGGGAAACCCTGAAAACTAGGCGTAAAAAACACATGTATATAATGTTGTATAAGATTTTTCGCAATTTAGCTCCGAAATATTTACAAAATAATCTCGTTCACAAAGAAAGTATTTACTCTCTAAGAAATGTTGGAAATCTTGTATTGCCAAAACCAAAGACTAATTATTGTAAGCGGACATTTTCTTATCGTGGATCGAAAATATATAATGAACTCCCACTTTATCTTCGCAGACCCGACACACTCACTTTATTTAAAACTGGCCTTGATAAATGGATAGAAACCTTTGATCTGTAAACGTTTGATTGACAGGGGGGGGGGAATTAAGGTTTAAAGTATCCTTAAGTACATGTTTAGGAATGGTTAGGATATATATATATTTTTGTTTTTTTTGTAATTGTGTCTAATAATTATTTTGTTTACCACTCGCTTTTTTGTATTTTTTGTTTTTAATTAATAATATTTTAAATACGTGTTATCATTAATCTATTATCTTTTTTCATGTTACCTTGACTGGACCTCTAGGAAGAACAGAGCCATTATATCAATGGCTCTGAATAGAGTGATCCATCCGTATATTTTTATGTGCATGTTTATATATTTATATTTAATATCATATCTTGTGCAATGTATTTTATTGTGATTTTTATACGGTAAATAAAACCAAACCAAACCAAACCAAACCATACATGTAGTTTAGGTTAATGTATTTGTCACCTCCAAAGTATTTTACATGTATATAAAAATGTTCATGGGAATCGCAATTTTATCAAAGCTTTGAAAGGTCCGCCAAAGTGACTAATTGTTCAGTTAGTTAGGTGCAAGACATTTGTCACTATTTGTTCATAAATGGCTGATAAAACAATGTCCAGCTGCTGGAATTTGATTCACACAGGATATTCTACATTTCACCTTCAGCATCCTCCCCAAGACATTGCCAATTTTGATGTCAAACAAAGTATGAATGATTCTCAAGATTTTATCGTACATGTATTGCATCATGCCAGAGACCATGGCAATTTACTTTTACATTTATACATTGGTCACATTTTCTCTACGGCGGCCGTACGGCAAGTCGAAAACAGCCGTTTTTTTCATTTTTTGTACCAACTACATGTAGGTGGTATTTGAATAAATGTTAATAAAACGGCTGTTTCCACAGAACTTGTTATCTGACAGATGTGGGGAAAGTTGTCTTTCACTGTAATCAAAGATGCTTTAATAGAGAAAGAGGGAGCAACTGGTCACAAATCTCAATTGATAGTGAACATTGATGGTGGAGAGAGAACATTCATAAGGATTGTAGTCCCAGAGCAAATTCTTACAGATTTCACAACTTCACAGATATTCACTGTTTATGAAAGGATATACGTACATGTATGGAAGACCCATGATCCCTCTTCACTCTTGTCCTTTAAGAAATTATACCTTTGATGATTTAGAGCTGATCATCTTTTTTATGTACACTCCCACACCTATTCATTGATGTATTCTATGAAGTTGAACATGGACCTTTTGCGGCACTAATTCACAAATGGAGTACAACCTTCAGCATCCACTGAACTGTCATTTTCGCTATCATTCTCATTTCCCAATCTCCTGAAACGGTTTCCAGAACCACTTTGCATTCAGTGGTCTTGTTGCTGTAGGAGCACTTTCAGTGGAGTGGCATGTTTCGTTCTGGTGTTACCACTGTCACACAGCACAGTCTCTCAATTGTCCGGTTGGAACACAACAAATCAGTTTTTTTAAACAGTTTCAAATAAAAAAGAAGTTTATTAAAGGCCCTTTTTGAAAAAAAAATGTAGATGACCATATCTGTCAACAGTAAACATGTAAATTTTTATTTTTTTTATAGTTGAAGATGTGGAAACACTTAGCATGGAAGATGAGATTAGATGGAGATGAGAAAACAAAGAGTAAAACTGTGGTGTCACAGTTTATTTTTAATTGAATCTGTTTAAAAGTCTGATTGATCATTAAGTTCTGCATAACATGCAGTCAGCACTGTTACTGGAAAAGCAATTGGGTCACTTTGTGTTCTGCTCCTCCCTTCTCAGAAGAGGAGTCATAAAGCCCCTCCCCTGCACCACACACATCCCTCATCCATGTCAACCACTGACTGATATTTTGTCACTCTTGCCTGCTACATGATGCAGATCAACAAATGTTCTGCAATGGTCTAGTCTCTAGATATCATTTCTCATCTCCATCTATTCTCATCTTCCATGCTCAGACCAAAGGACTACAATTGGGGAAGTTATAGAGGAAGGAAGTTGGTAATTCAACGAAGTGCTATCAATCAAGAACAGTTAGTGGCAGGACTGCCCTTGTATTAACAAGTCTATCACCATCCACTTCACTTAGATTTGATTGAAGAAAATGAAGATGACCACTGACCAGATCTGTCAACAGTAAACATGGAAAAAGCATTTATTTTTTAATAGTTTTAATAGTTTTTTTTTAATAAATGAAGCTGTGGAAACTCTACAGTTCTCAATCTCAGAAGATTTTGCATTTGACAAGTTGCGCAAATTGATGGTATACATACAGTTGTTATTTTCTATTATTATTATTATTATTTACTTAATTTTGTTTTTTTTGGGGGGGAATGGGGTGGGGGCTGCCCTTGATTTTTTTCTTTCCATCATGTTTCTTGAGTAAAACGATATTCAATTTTATTGCATTGCTAAAACATTTTGAAAATTCAGCTTATAAATACTCCTAACTAAACATCACCAATTCATTCTTAATAATACAAATTAGCCAAAGCTTTGAGAATCTATACCACTGATATATATTGGTTTGTTTGATATTAGTCCTCTTTAGGACTATTAACTCTCAAAGAAATGAACCTTGAAATTGCTTTCTAAAAATCATAATATAAAATTTAGCCATTCAATCAAATCCTCAAAATTTTAGATTATCTTATACCCATTTCAAGCTGTTCTTCATTTTTCCCCTGCAAATTTCTACGGCATGCATTCCTCACAACTCCGGCGAAGAAAAAAGTGTAGGGGAAGGCGGGGTAAGTTGTGACACTTTTTGCATTTTGCATGTTAGAATTGATATGACTAGTAATATTGTAGATATAAGTACCTTGCCTTTAAATTTGATTCTTGGGAAATATTTTTCACCTATATATAACTTTCTACCCCACACTGAAAATCGTGACCTTTGAAAAAACTGATGTCAAATGGCTCAACTTGCTTGCCCCATCTGTGGGGTAAGTTGTGCCACCGTCTGGGGTACATTTAAGTTCAGCGACAAAAACTATGTACAAAATGTATGCGGGAGAACCAGGATGTCAATTTGTCATTTAAAGTCTTTTTACTTGCTAATTCTCTATAAATACTAACATCTTCTAAAAGTAAAAGAGCCGTCATGTGAATTTGCTCCTTTCTGCCTGCATATCAATGGCTTTTTATGTTTATTAATTTTTTTTATTATATATTACCATAAGAGTTATCATGGCTCAACTTGCCCCATGTTGGTTGGCTTAGATTAGCCCTGTCCGAACTTTTTGCGATATTTTCACATCCACACATTTCTTATGCATCCATCATGTAAAAGACTGACAAGAGTGAGAATCCATACATGGACTAACAATATTGTTCTTATTTCTATAATATATTTAAAGACGTGTGTGGGTAAACAGCACTTATCTATTTCACACCCTTTTTTATTTTTTTGGCTGAAATTTGTATTTTTCCCTCTAAAAAAGTACATTTTGTTGTCAAAGTTGAAAACAGTGTGGTGGGGTTGAGTGTTATGCATTGGGTCATCAATAAATGACACCAGGTCATTTTCAAACAAAAGTGGACATGGGGGTGAAAATTAAAACTTGCTAGAAATCATTAGGCTTCAATGTTTTTTGAAACTAGACATCTTAAAGTATATTTTTCCATTTCATTTACATAAAATGAATATTAATTATGTCTTGAGATACAGTGAATTTTATGCAAGGGAAATTAAATGTTAAAAAATGTGATTTTTGCATTAAAATTCACATATTGCCTATCACAATATAAAATTTGTATTAGAAGCGCATTTGTTTGCGAGATACAAGCTGTGTATTGTATCTAACTCCTAAATAGCAAAAAAAAAATCTGTGCAGTGTTTTTCTCAAAAAAATTGGGTTTCGAAGTTTTCAAAACTGGTTGTCGTGTCACTCACGTTTTAAATGCAAAAAGTTTTCTAGAGCTGTGTATTCTGAAAATTAATTTATCCCAGTACTGGAGCAAATACAGTTTATCTGTACCTTATTGTATATAAAGTAACTTGGTCCAATGTGTTAAGGTAAAGCTAAAATTAACTGTTAAAGTTGTGTCGTGTCACTCACAATGTCGTGTCACTCACGAAATGTCGTGTCACTCACGGTATTATATTGTGTGTAAAAAAGGACATCCAGTAATTTTTGAAGCGTTTTACCAGGGATACAGTCAAAATGTTGTTCCTGACCTCATTTAGGCCTATTTTAGGCTAATAATATCCTCCATCTTCCTAATTTTACTCCTTTTTATGGAAATATTGAATTTGACATTGAGTTCATCTATTTTCTCTCCTCTCCGTGGTTGCCTTGGTTTAAAAAATCCTGACAATTTTCCATTGGTGTAAAGACTCTGATCCTAATTCATATTTTGGTGAATGTACTGTGATTAAGAATATAACAACATAATCAACACAAAATTATGAATGTATCAAGAGAAAAACCACTATACTTTATAGTGCTCAATGGACATATTTACAATGCATAAAGGGTTGGTGATTGTGATGGTTCAAGTCATACCTAGGTATTTAAATACTCGAACATTCTCTGTCTCCATTTACAGAAATGAGCAGAAAGTTCACCTTTCTTTTGAGCAATGTTATTTCTTTGTTATACTCATAGCTAGAAAAGTCAGGGATCCTTTTTTGAAATTTGCTGAAATTTTAGTGGTAAAGTAGTGTACATGAGATATAAGAGATCACCATGAACACAAAATATTTTTTCACATTCGGAAAAGAAAATGTTTTTCTTTTCCTTCTGATTGAATAAATCAACCTTTTCATTTGCCATAAAGCTTGTATTCCAGGACATGAAATAAACAAATTTGCAAGAAAACATGAACATTTCAGGTGAGAATGTACTGAGATTTGACATTTTGGATATTGCTTGAAGCAGTTACATGCCAAGTTCAAAATCATTATTTGTCCGGCCACCATTCATACCGCTAGTGATTATTACATGTAGGGTCTGAATGGCAAACTACCGTAAGCGGGCCGATGTGTTTTCAGAGCAGATTTGCATTTACACATATTCATTACAACAAAATGATGCATGTTCATGTAGGTCCCAACAAGTCCCAACCGAGACCGCATTTGATTTGAGCAACTTTGGATGGGTTGCCATGTACCAGTAGATCAATTTTTTTTTTTTGGGGGGGTACCCTGATAAGAACAGAGCTGGACCTCGAGGGGAAAAAGCTATTGAGGCATAAAGGGAGCCTGGTTGGGATGCTGAAATGGATTTTAGTGTGACATCCAAGGGCTTAGAAAAGGAAAGGCTAATGACTTATAGTTGTTATGTAATAGTAGCAGACTGCAAGAATCAGGTACTGACTGCGTCTTTCACCTTGTGGCTTTCCCTGGATTCCCGTGGTATGGTATATGATCAAATAATTAGCAATGAAAAGGCGCTTACAAGATTCCAGCTAAAAGCATAGCTCTGAATTTTGGTACAGTGCCTACATGTACTGCCTTGGGAGGGTCCACATACAAGCAGTGTTCAGGAGAAAACCTATGCTTGTTGAGTTGAATTCCCAAGTTTCTCAAGGATTTGCTGATAGTCCATCTGAAGTGTGCAGCAACGTGATTGTGGTTTGGTACCCAAAAAAATATTGAAACTGTCATGTCCTATTTGGACAATGCCTAAAATATTAGAGGATAATATTGTAAACCAATATTTCAAGAAAAAGGAGTCATACATGACATCATTGGCTACCAGACCATGCCAGATGATGTGAGTGACTATTGAGAATAACTTTTTTCAACTGAGGAAAAATTATTCCATCCGTTGTGGATGCTGAATTGTATAAACCTGTTAACTTTCATATACAGATAGGGAGAAAGAGTTAAAGTTTTGAATGATATCAGGCCACAAAAGGAATGTTTGAGTTGATGTCAATGCCAAGACCTCATAACACCTCCTTCAAGTGCCCCCTCCTAGCCCTAGTGTGACAATGTGGTATGGTATAGGGAATGTGAGTTGATGGGCAAATATGACCATAAACCAAGAATAAAACATCAGGATGACATATTATGAACTTTAAAGAAAGCAGTTATTATGTAATTAAGCTTGTTTTTTGGTTAATGGTATTTTACTCTTCTACATCATGCAAAAAATACTTTCAATGTTGAGATAAATGTTGTATTTTTGCACTTGTCGTGTCACTCACGTTTTGGATGTCGTGTCACTCACGGTATATAGGAGGGTACCATTTTCCATAGAGGTTTGATTGATTTTGACTATATGTGTTAGATAGGTACACTATTTATGTCCATTTACTGGTACTCACAGTACTCCATGACAACTACTTGGGCACGAAACCAACCATATGTGTTAGTGGTCAGAAACCCATGTCCAAAATTTGTCGTGTCACTCACGCACCGTTTTTTAATCATATCTACTAAACGAATTGTTGAATTCAAATCAAACTCGTAGTGGCCCATGCCAGTCCTACATTGTATATGATATAGTAGTCATGATTGATTCATAACCTATAAGTTTGAAGATATGAGCCCTCAAACCTCTCCGATTGTCGTGTCACTCACGTATCAAAATGACACCACCACAATGTCTGACTCATTCATTATTAGCCTGGGGGTGGTGGCTCAACTTGCCCCTATGCTCAACTTACCCTGCCTTCCCCTACGGCCTACCCTTTCGCAATGACATCTCTTCCCCAGCCAAAGTCGACAGGCGATTTGCTCATAAGGAAGTTAGTGCAGACCTGATGTCAATGAAGGCACACGCTTTTTAAATGTTCTGATATCGTGCGCAATCATAACCTTTTCTTTAATTGATTTCAGTTACCTAATTTATTACATCAGTGAAGTTATTGAGATAACGGCAAACTTTGCAGGGGGAACTGTTTGCTGGGGAAGTTCCCACCTCTCGATGTCGAGAAGATCCCTGGGGAAGTTCTCCTTTTTACCTTTTGATACCGGACACTTTCCTCTCTGCTGGCGAACTTCGTGGGTGAAGTTCCCAGGGAAAAGTGCTGTATGAAAGGGGTATAGTTCAATGTAATTAGGTAGTGTACAGTGCCATAACATGCTTTTGCAGGACAGAATATCATCTTCACTTCCTGTAAGCAGTCTTTATTCGGTTATTAATAAGATAGTTATGCAATTGGGACAGCATTGTTCTATATACAGCTGTTAGGACCTCAATTCAGAAATTGCTTACCCTATCCACTCCCACGATAAAATACTTGTGAATTATGAGAACTTGTTTAGCCTCATATACCACATTATTATTTTCAGCACTGACAGTTGGGAGAATGAAATATCGCTACGAATTTTGAGAAACTTCTGCAGAACTTGATGTAAATTGGAACTGTAATATTGGCAAGTATATAGGGGAAGGTGGGGCATGTAATTATAGGAATAAGTACCTTGCCTTAAAATTTAATTCTTAGGTAACATTTTGTTCTATATATTCTACCCCCAAACTGAAAGTCACTGTCTTCTTTGAATAAAAAAGTCAAATGGCTTAACTTGTCCTACCCATGGGGAAAGTTGACCCACCTGAGGTATATAGTTGAGTCACATAAAAAAATGTGTACAAAGGTATTAACCAGCATGACAATTTTATATTTGAAGTCTTTTCACTTTCTAATTCTCGATAAATACAAACATTCTCTAAAAGTAACACAACTGAATTCGGTCTCTTCTACCTGCATATCAATGGCTTCTTTAGATTTTTTGTGTACATACATTATATGAATTACCATGGCTCAACTTGCCCCATGTTGGCTGGCTCAACATATCCCAGTCCGATCGGGTCTTAATGTGAACCAGTTTGTGCTTGGTTTAGAAATGAACATGATCCTATTTTGGATTACACATCTCAGCATGATGGATTGATTCCTATTCTTGCATACCACGCCTGTATAGAACACTTGAAGCTGAAACATTCTTGAGAATTGAATTTCAAACTTTATATTTCGGTCTTTGTTCAGTTTCTCCATAAATACATGTATTGTTCTAGACAGAAATAAGTGTTTTTCCTGGAGAATTATTCATCAACATTTGCTGACATCATTTTGGTTAACATTCCCAACAAAGGTGGTAGTCCTACATGTACGTTTGTAAACAAAAGCTAGCTTCCAGGTGTGACTGTTTCATAGAAATTCTTGGCAATATAGTTTTTTTGTTCACATCCTATGCTTTCATGCCTTGTATTGCTTGTGCTATCATACACATTCAAATGAAATTTGAAGGAAAATCTGAATTACTGACATAATGGAAGCAGATATAATCTTTTGTCTCCTTTCTTCCTTTAACTTCTTGTCAGACTTTCATGCCTGATTCCTCCTTCATTAATGTATCTGTCCTCCGCATGGTCGGTTGCATCTGGTCTGCTTCGTTAAACTTTAGAAAAATGTCATTTCCATTTTTGGGTTTCGGAAAGACAAGATGATTAATCGCGTCTTTCAACTGATTTCCAAAGGAACCATTATAAGAAAGTGGTGTTTATAAGGCTTTGCTGCTTGCTAAATTAGCTAAAAGTAGTGTAGTAACAAAAAATATATTAATTTCACAACACCTTCCATACATGTGTATATACTGTACACATGTAAATTGTGTATCATGCACAGTATACATGCAGAACTCTCTGTAATGCTAAGTTTTATTTACAGCTATCTCTGAACAGTGTGTAAGTACTACCTCTATGCAGTATTAGAATCAATGTTCTTTGAATGCCCTTTATATTCAATTGATATTCAATTTTTATGCAAAAGGCAGATCGCATTCGTAAAACTCAATCACCTGTCTCAATTCAATGTCCTCTGTTCACCTCTTCCATACAGGTCTCTCCATTGCCAATTAGAGTGTGCTAAATATGTAAAGTGCACACTGAGAAAAAGAGCAGGGAACGAATCATATTAAATACTAATTATATGGATGGATGATGTAATTAATCACCCCCCATAATAGAGAGGACATTTAATATGAATATAAGTGTAGATGAGCATCTTAATTTGATAAAGCCATTGACCCTCAATATCTGTCCCATTTACAGTGCATGGATTTACTATGTAACCAAAGGTAGCTGACGAGGGGTTATCACCTATATTCTGTATGTAGTAATGAACAAAATGATTAATAAATGAATAAATAAATAAAAAACAAACAAACAAATAAATAAATCGATCGATCGATCAATCAATCAATCAATCAAGAAAAAAAGGGGATTCACAAGTTGATTTTCACAGTCAAGAGAATAGTTTCACTGATGTGAAAATTAATTTTCCCCAATTCATGTTTACCCATTAGCATAGAGTAATCTGAAACCTATAGAATTCAGAGAAAATATCAAAACCAGAAATAGTAGTTTATTCTGAAAACAAAATAAAATAGCAAATTAAAGAAACCAGAAACAAGATGAAAATTGTTGGCAGAAACAGGGCAATTTATATAGAAGCAAATCACCCATGTACTTATTATGTAATGTAAATATTCAACATTGATGGAATAATCAAGAAAGGATATTTTTTATTCTTTTCCTGTTTTCTATTACAAAACGGTTTGAATATGACCCCAAACTGATCTTAAGGAAATGCATTGAATCTAAAGAATTAGCAAATTGTTGTTTACTTCAGGTATACATATATACAGTATTTTCTCTCATGCCTGCCTGTTAAATTTGGAAAATACAAACTGACTAAACTAATATTGTTCTTCGCACCTAAAAAGTCTTAAAACCCAATGTGAGTTGCTTGATTCCTGGAAAAGTGCATGCCACTATTTCCCTTCAGTATGATGAATAAGTATGCCTTAAAGTCAAAACAGTTATGGAATAAAAAAGAGGAATTTTTGTGGATAAATTGATTGCCGGTCAATATGCAGTCTTTTTAAAAAGAATTTGATACCACATCTGATGCATGAAATAGTCTTAATAATTCAGGATATAATCTTTCTGATATACAATAACTAGATGTTCAAGGCACCCTTTTGAAAAATGCAAACTTTAGCGAGACAGCTAGGGGACAAGATATCCAATAAACATTCATTATTTCTTACTATTCATTAAAAAAAAAAAGATTTGGTGGCCACACTTGCATAAGTCAAAAATGTTAGAAATGTTTGAAGTTAGTTTTTCCCATTATTGCATAAGAGGCGATTTTCTGTGGCAATCTTTTTTGGACCTGTTTTCAAAGACTTCAACAGTCTTTCAGTCTAGGACCCTCTATTACACGGTATTAGATTTTTAGGGGATTCATAATTTAATCACACATTCATATTTTATAGCATAAGCGAGCGTCGAGTGGGATACCCTTAATCGCCTCTGACCATGAAGAGGTATGATATCAATGCTCCTGGATAGATTTTCTCATTTAAGGTAGAAAGGTGAAACAAATATGAAGCCATTACCCCTGGGTCCCCAGTACCCAACTACCTACATTTTTTTTTCTTACTACCAGGGAGTACCAGATACATTTACCTCCACCTCGACAATGTCCCAAAATAATCCAAATTACACACTGTAGGCCTTAACAAGTTCTATGACACAATTGTTGAATTTTTTTCTGACAAATATAATGCTCTGAATATCAATCTATCTTTGTTGGTTTTTAAAAGAGTGCAAAAATGGCTGCCAAATCGATCATGCATAAAACATTTTCATAAAAGGTGAAAAGAATGAGGAATTTGATAAAGAATAAAGTTCATTTTTGCAGTTCTCACTCATACATGAACAAAAAAAGAATCAGTATGTTGTGTGTTCTATGATGAAGTAGATTCAACACAGTAAAATGAATTGTTGACAAAATATAAATCACAATTGCAAGCAACAGTGGAAATCATTATTGTGCTTCGTTCACCAATATAGGCAACATACAGGAGAAGGAAATGTTGATTTTTTTGGATGCTATTTGTGATAGGCAATTTTGCCGTGTCATCTTTTGAACCAAGCGTTAATTTGTATTACCCAAAAAAGATAAAATGAAAAATAGTAGTTAAATTATTCCCATCGGATTTGTCGTAGAACGAATTGGTCTTGATTACCAAATTTAAGAGTGCTTTGGCTTGTCCCAAGTTTGAAAGTGTATTGGTCTAGTTCATAAAACTTGGACATGAGAGTAATCAAGTATCACTGAACATCATGTGCGCATTTCAGGTCACATGATCAAGGTCAGATTTCATGTAAGGTCAGTGAACTTTGGCCACATTGGGGGTATTTGTTTAATTACCATCATATCTCTGTAAGTTTATTGGTCTAGTTCATAAAACGTGGAAATAAAAATAAACCAAGTATCATTGAACATCTTGTGCGAGTTATATTAGTTTTCAAAGTCAGCACTGCTGCTATATTGAATCGCGTGATGCAGGTGAGACCGCCAGAGGCATTCCACTTGTTAAAGAGTATGAAGCAAATCCTGATGCCTTTGCAAGCCTACATAGTTCACAGTGACTGAATTAAAACTAACAATGGTCTGCATTTCATGTGCTCCATCACATTGTGATGAAATATTTAGGGGGTAATATATTGATATTATTAAAGGAGTTACCATTGATTAAAAATAAATCAAGACCCATTGATAGGTTGATTATTGTAGGAGTGAATGAATATTTTGTATTTATGTACATCTACATTTTGGATGATTTATTTTGAAAATTGGAAATATTGATACTTGTCCTTTTTAATTCTAATATTCCAAGTACCAGGGCCCGCAGTTGCTAATTCATACTTTTAATATAATATGTAATATCTGAAAAGATGTAAAACAGAAAGGCCACATAATAAAAAAGTGGATATGAAGAGAAAGACAATTATATTATCAAATGTATCACTAAAAAAGAATAAAATTATATTTATTGTATGCACATAAAATGAGAGAGTTGATGAAATTTTCCAGTTAGTACTTCTTGTGTATTTCATCATGAAAAATATAGCAACTAAAGGTTGCAAGAATGGCAGTCTCACCTATTTAAGGAAGGATCAAACCTTGTTTTGAATTATGATGAAAGAATTTAGACAGTTTTTATTTCACTTGATAATGTTTCAAAAAAGAAACTTGGGTTCCTTCATTTCTATTGTCCATAGTTTAAAACTTCCCCTACAAGTATTTGGATGCCCCTTATTACACACAGAATGCAATATTCTTCTTTGTTGTATTTACATGTAGTAAAGACCACGGGCTGTGTCCAACAGGAAGATTTACTCTGAAGAGTGGGAACACAGATACTTATCCTTTTTCATTGTATGATCAATTATACCATTAATATCTTTTCAATTACCAGTAGTTGCTAATTGATAGAACAATTAATATGCTGAATGTGCACTCAGAGTGTATAACACGCTGATAAGAGAGATGTTTAAAAACAGCAAGGCCAGGGTTCATTTAAAAAACTGTGAATTTGAAGAAAAAGACAATTATAATGTCAAATGTATCACTTAAAAAAATACCAAAATTTGATAAAATTGGATACTGTATGCACATAAAAATGAGAGAGTTAATAGTATTTCTTTTGTATTTTATATTATGAAACAAAGAATATTCTTTTTATCTGGATTTGCTTTCTCTTCCTCATTGAGTGACTATTAAGGTTTTAACAATGGCAATCCAACTTATTCATGGAGGAGGGATCAGTCTTTGTTTCACATTATGATGAAATTTTTTTAAACATTTCTATTTCATTTGATATAAAAAAGAGACATACTGAGTTCCCTCATTTCTACTGTCCATGGTTTAAAACATCCTTCTATTTGGATACCCTTAAAACTCTAATTGCATGCATAATGCAAATTTAAAGTCCATTACAATAGCATAATGAAGCATTTTTTTTTTTGGGGGGGGGGAGGGGGGGGGGGGTCAATAAAGGCATATAGTATGGGGCAAAATTTAGATTGTTATGAGTAAGCAAAGAGATGGACTTTTTAATGAAGAAATTGAATTCCCTGATAGATTTTGATCATATCCAGAGAAGTATATTGTATCTCACCTTTTAGTTGGTCCTTTTTTTCTTGGTTGAGTATCATTTTCATTTCGGGTGGAGGGGGGGGGGGGGGTAAAGGCATTGCCCAAGCCCCCCCCCCCCCCCCCAGAACTGTGTTCTGTGGTCCATTGGTTTTAAATTGTTCTCAACTGTTAGGATATCATTAAATGGAACACTGGTATTAAAGTCAGCATTAGGAATTAATAGTTAGATATATACCAGCCTTTTAAAAGTTATTAAAAGTTATCACAAGGTACATAGGGTTTTCTACAACGAAATCTAACCAGAACAGAAAATACTTTTAAAATTATTTTCATCAAATTTATTTTGATTTTTTTTCCAATGAGAGCCATTATAAAAAAGAAAAAAAATTGTCTGTTTCTAAAAGGTGTTTGAATCACGCTTGAAGCTTGCTTTTCTCTAAAACCAGTCAGGCTGTAAACGGTTTTGGAGGACATGTTCCTTTCATCAACATTCACTGGAAATACCCAAATGGATGAGAGCGTGTACTATGAGGAGAATAGGCCTATTGCACTATTATGAAATGGTCTTCTTCACTGATTCAGTATGTAAACCGTTCTCATTACACTTTCTAAAACTAGCTTCATGGAAATCGGTTCAGGAAACCAGTAGGATCGCTTTGCTAGCGTTCCCATTTTATCAGCCGAAAGTGGTTTTCAAAACCACTTCAGGGGGGTGTTTCACACAAAGATTTAAGTATGACTTAAGTTGCACTTAAATGCCGATGCGTACATGATATACAACGGGCAATCTTATCGATAGATACGCAGTAGTGCGTGTCCTCATGGCACGATCTGACCAATGCGATCAAGCATTTCATACCGTACGTAACTCGGCATTTAAGAACGACTCTAAGTCACACTTAAATCTCTGTGAAACACCCCCCAGGTTAAGTGGGTTTGTAACAATGGGAACGCTCACAGGGGGATCTCATGTTTTGCGTGAAATTTGAAATCGCAGCATTGGCATTCAGTCAGACCGCAGTTCCCCATGCTAATGAGCAAAAAGGCCAGATTCATCCAAATCATCTCATGGCTGAATCATCCTTGCAAAATCTCGTGATTCGTGAGATTTTCTTTCTCTAAGAATATACCTGTTTTAATCTCAAGTTAAATGAAATATTATTGCACCATCAGATATAGAGTAAAAGTAACTCTGTCATATGGGTCATTTATTTTGTATACAATATTTTGTTAAATACAATATTTTGTTAAATAAGTAAATTTATGGCCTGAAAATGTGCCTCAAACCTGAATTTTCTTCCTCTGTTTTCTTTTGCAAATTGTGCAAAATTTTTGAACATTTTGAGCCTCAATGATATCTATATCACCATAAAGCTGAACTTCCGTACTTTCTCACAATGCCACTCTTGATATGCAGCACCTTTTAATCGGGTCAAGATCACACCTTTCCCACCAAGGTACAAGACAAGATTTCTGAAATTTTGTACTTCCATGGAATCCAGAGTTCTGATTGGCTGGATAAGGTTCACAGAACAACAGGCGCGGGGTATTTGAGGAGATTAGGACGTGGGAAGTGTGACCTTCCCACGAACCCAGGCACTGGAGCTGTTGGAATTTGCCATTGTGTGGTCTCTTTGACCAATCAGAGTGCAGTATTCTTGTTTTCAAGCTGCTTTATGTACTTGACAAATGAAAAGTGTGATCTTGACCCGATTAAACCGATTCTTTTTTTTTGAAACCTATAAATCAGTTTAAAGCATACATACATATATTCAGCTTTAAGTATCATATAAAAATCATTTTGGCTCAAACAAAAATAAAGTGTGAAAAAAGCAGCTTTTGTCAGGTGAAAATATTTATTTTGTAGCATATTTTAGATTAAAATTTTAACCTATATTACAAAATCTTTGAATGAATTCAAACACATGACCTGAAAGAATGATACTTCTTCTTTACAATGGTACCAAATTCATGAAATTTGATGCACAATAAGAGCAGCAATGACCGAATGAAAAGAGGTGTTTTGGTCTGCATCAAGCTAATTAAATATGCAAAACATCTCAAGTCATGAATATCACTTGGATGAAAGAAGCCACTTTCTTGGGACTTGCAGTCTGACTGCATTCTACACACAGTATGTGGAGTAGCACGCTTTATAAACTGTGTAAAGATTGCTTCCCGATGAACGGTAGTGTCCTCAGTATGCTTAAACCAGTTTAACGAGGCAAAGCGATCTTCAAAACTACATAGCGAGGTGGTTTTTTGAATCGGTTTGGAAGATTGCTTCCAAGACTGCTTTAACTGTTCTTGTTACACATTAGATTAGTTTCTAATAAACTAGTTTTAGGAGGTAGGACCGACCAGCTCTATAGTAGAACGGTTTTCCTAGTTTTGATTCATGATTTAGGTTGGACCTACTCTGCCAGATCATCTTATCAACAATGTGGCAAATACTAAAATAAATCAACACTACTCTGAAAATGAGAAATCCGTTCAGCAGGTTATTCACTATTGATTTGAGGGTCTCTTATAATGCAAATCTGAACTTTCAACTGTTACTTGAATAGGATTATTTACCTATCAAACTATGCGGACAATTAGGACTTAAAGCTGAATGAGAGTTAAAGGAAGAACATGTCTCACATTTAAGCCCAAACCCAAATTGAAAAGGTTTTGATTATGTAATAAATAAAGCTAAACATTACAGCGGTACCATGCTGAAGACAACACAGTGTCACAAAGTGTGATCACAGTGTGTTCACAGTGTGGACTTTGTAAGTACCATTCAACAGTGCGGAGATATTTTCACACTGTGGACACCTCAACTGTGTGACTGTTCACAGAGCGTTCTCATGGTTGAATATATTGTTGAAATGCTTAAATTTAACAGTGTAAAAGTGATTTCACAGTGTGAGCCACACTGTGGCACACACCATGGAATAATGTGTTCTTTCCAGTAGAGAAGGACTTTGATTTAACAACCTTTTTTCTGATTCAATTTGACAAAAGCATTTCTCAAATAAATATGATCAGATTTTTGAACGTAAGATATTTATTTGATTGATTTAACTTTGAAGAGTTGAATTCTGCATGAGACAAATAATGATAAAATCTTACAAATATGTAGGACTATGTATATCCCTTTAAAAGCTTACGTATAGTGTTATAGTACAAAGAGATATTGATGTCACTGGTCACTTGATTTAATGATGGTCAGAACAAATATACCATGGTCTTATCAATTGGTATTTGACCCTAACAACCACTATTTGACCGGTGTTGTGGAAAATCGTTAGAGTAACTTGTAAATACTATCAAAAGATGTTGTAATCGAAGGATTTAGAGGCTTAGTCACTGATACCGGTAGGTAGTAAATTTATGTACCCCTACATTAGTTCTGCTAGCTCTGGACAATTTCCCCATTTTACATTGAATGGAAATATGAATATTTGGTATAAATGCAAGTTATTTGATTAATTTGATTTATTTTTTGGATTTCCCCCCTTTTTAGCAGAGTGAGGATATAGGCACCGCTTTTCTTAAGCGAAGGATAATTTTTTAGAAATTACATCATAAGTATATGGACCTGGCTCATGAAACTTGGACATAAGGGTAATCAAGTATTACTGAACATCCTGCCTTGGTTTCAGGTCACATGACCAATGTCAAAGGTCATTTAGGGTCAATGAATGTACAGACCATGACTTGATGGGGGAATCAATATCGAAATCTTAATCTTTAAGGTTAAGTTTTTGTCTCACCTGCGAAGCAAAGTGAGACTATAGGCGCCGCTTTTCCGACGGCGGCGGCGGCGTCAACATCAAATCTTAACCTGAGGTTAAGTTTTTGAAATGACGTCATAACTTAGAAAGTATATGGACCTAGTTCATGAAACTTGGACATAAGGTTAATCAAGTATCACTGAACATCCTATTAGAGTTTCATGTCACATGACCAAGGTCAAAGGTCATTTAGGGTCAATGAACTTTGGCCGAATTGGGGATATCTGTTGAATTCCCATCATAACTTTGAAAGTTTATGGATCTGATTCATGAAACTTGGACATAATAGTAATCAAGCATCACTGAACATTTTGTGCAAGTTTCAGGTCTCATGATGAAGGTCAAAGGTCATTTAGGGTCAATGAACTTTGGCCGAATCGGGGGTATCTGTTGAATTACCATCATAACTTTGAAAGTTTATTGGTCTAGTTCATTAAACTTGGACATTAGAGTAATCAAGTATGACTGAACATCCTGTGCGCGTTTCAGGTCACATACCAAGGTCAAAGGTCAATGAACATTGGCCGAATTGGGTGTATCTGTTGAATTACCATCCTAACTTTGAAAGTTTATGGATCTGATTCATGAAACTTGTACATAAGAGTAATCAAGTATCACTGAACATCCTGTTTGAGTTTCAGGTCACATGATCAAGGTCAAAGGTCATGTAAGGTCAATGAACTTTGGCCATGTTGGGGTTTTTTTGTTGAATAACCATCATAACTCTGTAAGTTTATTGGTCTAGTTCATAAAAAGTGGACATAAGAGTAACCATGTATCACTGAACATCTTGTGCGAGTTAGAGTAGTATTCAAAGTCAGCACTGCTGCTATATTGAACCGCGTGATGCAGGTGAGACGGCCAGAGGCATTCCACTTGTTGAAATCATCATTACTTAGGAAGTATAGCTACATGTATACACCTAGTTCATGAAACCTTCACATATGAGTTTCAGGTCATGTGACCAAGATCAAAGGTCATTCTAGGGTCAATTGACTTTGGGCATGTGAGGGGTATTTGTTGAATTTCCATGGTAACTTAAAATTTTATGAAGCTAGTTCATGAAACTTAGAAATCGGAGTAAACCTCCTGTGTGAGTTTGAGGTCACATGACCAAGGTTAGAGGTCATTTAGGGTCAATGAACTATGGTCATGTTGGGGATATTTGTTGAATTACCATCGTAGCTTAAAAGTTTATGGATCTAGTTCTTGAAACATGTATAGACCTAAACTAAAGGTAATCATGTATAAATTATTGTTTTGCACACATCTTAGATCACATGATCATGGTTCAAAGGTCATTTTGGGTCAATGGACATATTTTCATATTATGATATGAATGTTTTCTTTTGCGAATAATTGATTCAATAAAAAGCTCTGTTTTTCAAGTCAGCACTGCTGCTGTATCAAATCGCGTAACGCAGGTGAGACTGCGAGAGGCATTCCACTTGTTTCATTTACTCCCCCATTTGTAATTATAACCCCCCCCCCCCGAATCAAAATAAAAGAAAAATCAAGACTTTGCAGTGTCTGATATGCAGGTTACTCATTCATGTGTTGGTAGATTTTTACTAAATATGTCCTTGGCTCCAGTTTTTAAAAGCTCCCCAAACCAGGAAGTACTAGAAAAAATGAAGTTGAAGAGAAGTCCCTGTTCCATGTTTGCTGTCAACAGTAAAAAATTACATGTGCATTTTTGTATTTGCTTAAATGAGGAGGAATTCAATAAAAAGAATTTCCCTCCCTTTATGAGTTACCCATTTTTCATGAGGCAAAGTACAAAGGCTATCCAAAAGCAATTTATGTTAATTTCAGTAAGGATTGAAATTAATGTCTGTTTAATGTATTGCTTTATGTAATTGCATTGTAATTGGCCATTTCAAAACCATATGAATTGGCCATTTATTTCTTATCAAGTGTTTGGTCTTTGTCAAGTGAGTGGCATATTTGTTTGAGATTGCAATTGTTCAGACAAAACATTAGAACATTTCTTTTGTTTGTTAGACTGGTATATAGCAACTATCCTCTTTTTACATTAACTTTAAAAGTGATTATCTTTAGTTATGGTTCACTGTAGAAGATCTTCAATTTTGATTTTCTTAGGAATGAATACTATTGAAAATTAAAAAAAATGAATAAAACGTAACAAATATTTAAAAAAGTAAGTAAAACCACCTTATAACTATACAAAGAATGGTTTAAAAGTACTAATTTTAGGAAAAACAAATTACCTGCCCCCTAAACATATGAATAGACACCAAAACCAAAGACCACCAAATAAAGAAGTTGTGGCCAAAGCTGTAATTTTTTAGGGTTTTGGCGGCCATTTTGGATTTTGGCCTAGCACAATTTTTCTCTGACCCGAGACAAAAATTTTCATCAATTCATGTTGAGATAAGGTAAAAAGAATACCAAAAAACTGTTGGCACAGTAAAACCCAAAATCACCCATTTATAGCCCACTCCTATTATTTTTATTTAGGGGGGGGGGGGCTTTACATAATTTCCAAGTTTATTTGATATTATTTTACTGGTTTGCAAGTTTTTCTCTTTGCTTTTAATAATTGATTTATTTATTTATTGACTTATGTTATTTTTAGAAACAGTAGTTGCAGCAAAATTTCACTAGAAAATCTTTTAAATCAAGGTTAATTGTCAAAATATTATCACACATCTAGATCTGGTACATTAATGTGAACTTACTTTGTAAAATCATAAAATCCTACATGTAGCTAAAAATTGATTATTATGATGATCACTAACACAGAAAAGCATATGTGGGACAGTATATTAATATTGCTCAAAAAAACACCGGACATTTGATTGGATTCTTGTTTATTTTGCTCATTTCCGGTGAATAGTAATACGCATTTTCTTCCAGAGCTATTTTGCACATATTTTTTTATTTATACACTTTGGTGGTAATTTCTTTTGAGTCTGTTCGAACTCAGTTTTCATATCGTTATCACAACTGGTATTTATCTTTAAGACAGGGCGATATCTTCAGTTCATTTTAAAAATATGCTTTTCGAGAAAGCCCTGTAAATTTAATAAAAGTTCTTTGATTTCAAAAGTACGTAATATATTTTTACCTAAATAATGAAATGATATATGATAATGATTAATAATAATTGGCATTTATATAGGGCTTTATCAATCTACGACTTCGTAGCAATTCAAGCAGCCTGTTAGGCGCACACATGCTAAACTAACCACAATGAGAGGGGTTTCCTACCGATACCCAATTAGCTTCTGGTTGAGAGTGGCAATGTGTGGATCGACGCCTTGCCAACCCCTACAGAAATTTAAGCGTGCCGCTTGCTAGTAACTAGCATGCGACCTGCAGGGCGCTCGCTTAATAAGCGAGTGCATGCTAGCGAACAGT
Organism: Lytechinus variegatus; assembly: GCF_018143015.1. NCBI lineage: Eukaryota > Metazoa > Echinodermata > Echinoidea > Temnopleuroida > Toxopneustidae > Lytechinus > Lytechinus variegatus. The sequence goes on from NC_054753.1 coordinate 4,148,655, forward strand.
CCCTGCTCGCTAAAAGATTGCTTAACTATTACTCTGCACGCATATTACACGCTTATTAAGCTAGCCGCATGCTAGTTACTAGCATGCCGCAAGCTAGTCGCACGCTTGCCGCAAGCTTGAAAATTTCTGCAGGGGAAAGGGCTTGGTGGGTTCAGAACACACGACCGTTTGATTGCAAGGTGAGAGTCAGAACCGCTACACCACAGTGCTTCTACTTGATATTATCATATGTGACCTTCTACCCCAAAACCTGCAATAAGTCGACCAAAATGAATACATGTATTGAGATTTTTATTGAGCTTGAAAATTCATTTCCTATGCTTTAAGGTGATATATGATGTGTTAAAATTGACCAACAATAACCATTACCAGTACTTGATTGAATGCAGTGGAAATTCAGCAACAGCTTAAAAAATAAGGAGAAAACAAGGTTTGAAGTTTGGGGTTCACTCAAGCATGAGATGTGCATACTGCTTATCTCAATGAAACTTCCAAGTAGTTCGAAAAAGTAGTGTCCAAGTCCAAGAAACTCTTGTATCTTTTCTTTTATTCAACTTTACGACTTCAAATTCTTACAGAATGAAGAAGAAGAAATGCTTTTTCAGATAAGCTATTTTCTAATTTAATATTGATTTTTCGAGACAAAATACTATTTTGGCTTGCCTTACCTGGCAACTTATTGGTGGTTTTGGGGTGGTAGGATACTACATGTAGGCATGTATCATGTAGATATTTAGGTAAAATCTTTGCTAGTAAAGCCAATATACATGTACATGTATATTTATTTAGGAGGTGAGAGATAAACAGTGTTTAAGGAAATGGTTTCATGTGCTTACATGAACATGAATTATCTCACCTCAGATGATAAAAAGTCAATATACGTCACACTTTGATTTAATATCTGTGCAAATATTTGACTTTAAACTCAAAGATTATGGCAAACAATCAAGGAATTTTCTCTTTATTTTGACAGAGATCCAATTATTTGAAACAGTAGGCCTAATGTGTGTATTTCATGCTCGTTCAAGGCCTACAAATAAATCATTTCAAAGAATCTTGTAATGGAAGAGTGAATTTGATGTTAAGTTAGCATTTATCCCACGCAGATATCCCTGTAATGATGATAATGAATGGAACATAATGTGCTATATCTGGGACCACCTCTCTGTAGTTTTAAGGTCAAATAAAATGATTAATATTCATTAAAAAATGTAAGGATCACTTTACATACTTCAAGTAAATTGCTTTTCATACTAATATTTCACGAGCCAAGATTTGCTGGAAACAAATCTGATTATTTGATACCAGAAATAATATTTGTATTTGTGGTATAATTGCTTGTTATGGAAAGTAGACTTTGAAATTGAAGTAGCCCCACAATAATTTGGCAATGCCAAATTGTGAAAATTGTAAAAAGCCTCTAAATACATTTCCTGCCCTGATAAAGCAGGTTACTATTAAGAAGCAATGAAGAGGGTTGCCTCTGACCGTGGAGTCACCAACCCTCTTTGAAAATTAGTCTAATGATTTTCTTCTTTGATTTTTCAACGATTTGGTAAACCTCAATATGTAATAGATAGTTGTAATGATTAAACCCCAATTTATGATACATAGCTACCCTCCAGTTTTATGGATGGCAATCCTTCAGTTAAAATGCCTGACAGTTGGACCTTCAGCTATAGGCCCACGTGTATGAATTACATACTAACACATAATGAGCATACATGTATAATAGGTAAAAAGCCTGGTCATGCATTCCTATCAAAGACTTGTCAGGAAAATCTTTGCATCACGCATAACTTGACATGTTCTATTCTTTACAGTGATGCCAATTTTCAATTTCTACATAAATTTCTACATAAATTACTACATTTTCTACATTGAAAATATAGAAATTTTCAATTTCTGCATCAATTTCTATTCTTTACATTAATGCAAATTTGCAATTTCTACATCAATTTAGCAAGTACTGTGAGGTGGTACTAATAGGTTTCTGTAATTTGCTCTATATTTCACTTTCTGACTACTTTCCTTTCCTGTCTCCTGAAGTCAGCCTCCACCAGCCCGGGTTTTCAAATTAGCGCACTATTTCCGATCCAGCAAATTATCCCAATCTGAGCAATCTCGAGATTATTTTTAATGGAGACACAATTATCGTGCTAGTTTGCTGGATTAATCTTGAGATTGCAATACCAAGTCAAACTCGGGATCATTATCCCGCTAATTCAGACGCACTCGGGATTATTTATTCACTGCGTCACACCATAATCGATAATGCATCGATGCCTCGCTATAGCACTAATCGTTCTTGTGATGGTGGAGACAGGGTTTCTTTAATCTCGAGAATAATCGCGAAGAGGGCTGATCGGTCTAAAATCTGGAGATTGGGCAAACTCTGACTGGTGCAGCACAGCCTAATGTTTCAGAAAGGCGACCCTCTAGTTCTGTTTTGACAGGGTTCAGTATTGACTTCAAAGGTGTGATTGAAATTAGGCCATTAGTCTGTTAGTGACATGCATGATTGATTGCCTAGATTTATCTATGAAGTGATTTTATTTTTTATTAGTTCTCTTGTCTGATTTTTGTTTGTGTTTGTTAGTTTTATTAGAGTAGGGTTCTTTCAAATCATTAGACCAGATTATTTTTAAATCGATTGGTACTTTTGTTGTATAACACTTTAAATGGAGGGCCTTGGAATTATTATTTAGAATGAAATTTTCATCATGACTGATTTGTTTAGAGCTTCTTTCCAAATACACCAATGTTTCTTTCATTTTTTGGATATATTTCCATTAACATGAATAAGGTTCGATTGAAATGTTCATGCCTTATATTTTTTCCACCAGGTCACCTTACATGTACAATATTTATTACAATTTAGTGAAAATCATGATTTGTCATACAAACTGCAAACACCTAAAAGTGTATTTCCTTCTTTTGATTTCGCTGTAAGTTCTGCAATTCAGATGGCGAAACTAGATTGAGATTAGCCAACTGCATACTAAATACATAATTTCTTGATCGTTTAATAATATTGTAATGGACTTCCTTGAAGATCAAGTCCACCTCAGAAAATGGAGAACAATCGAACTAGCATAACGATGAAAATTTCATCAAAATTTGATGTAAAATAAGAAAGTTATGACATTTTGAAGTTTTGCTTGTTTTTTTTCACTTTTTTATTTATGTCTTTATTGATAAATCATCAACATACAAATCATTTACATCAAATTTCACTATAAAAGTAACATAAAAAATCAAAGATAAATCAAAATATATACAGAAGATTGGAATGATCAGGAAAATAAAGAGAAAGAAAGGAAAAAAACAACAACAAGGAGAAAGCGGAGTACATGTATATCATTTCATTAAAACAATATCATACTTTTACATGAGCAAGAAACCCTGGAATGGAAACCAGAAAGCAACGAATTTTGGCAAAGTTATTTAAAAAAAGAAGAAGAAAGTTTTGCTTATTTTTCACAAAACAGTGATATGTTGTACAACTCAGTGACATGCAATGAGTCAGTCGATGATGTCCCTAAAATTACTCACTATTTCTTTTCTTTTTTTCTTGTTTGAATGATACCATATCACATTTTTTTTTATTTTTTTTTTTTACAAATATGACAATAAAGACCAACTTGACCGGACCACAATATGAAACAATGCTAATATCACATGTTCAGGGAGGAATGAATCGTTGTTTCACTTGACAATGATAAAATTAGAATATTTCATTTTTCATGAAATAGAATACAAAAAATAGTGAGTGGATAATGTGAGCAGTCTCCTCATTTGCATAGCGACTAGGATGTGCATATAGATGTAAATGTTAAGTGAAATTAAGAACAACTTTAAAATGTCGTGACTTTCTTATTTTATATCCGATATTGATGAAAATTTTAGTGTTTTGCTTGTTGGATTTTTCTCTTTTTATTCAATCAACTCTTTGCTGGAGTGGACGTACAAGTCCTGTAAGTAGCTACATGAGCTTTTAGTACAAAATATAGTTGTACATATGTAAATCATTGAAATTATTAGGGAACCAAATTATTTTATTAATTAAAAGGAAACAGAGAAAGAGAGCAAGCTTGGTAATCATAAAGTTGCAGATTTTACATGAACTTCTGCTGGTTATGACATTTAGAGGTTTATTTTAATAACTTACTCATCAACATATTTTCATTTGATCATTTCATTTATCTTAATATTTCAACATGTTACATCTACTTAAACCAATGGCTTTTTTTTCAGAATGTCCTTGCACGTTTATGTATCGGTAGTAAAGAACTGCTAATTATTGGGAAAAGGCTCACTATTGGAAATGAAACAGGAAATATAAAAATATAAAATAAAAATATGTTGATGAGTAAGTTATTATAATGAACATTATAAAATATAAAAATAAATATGACATCGCAACAATTAGCAATTATTGGGAAAAGGCTCACAATTGGAAATGAAACATTATAAAATATAAAAATATAAAATGAAAATATGTTGATGAGTAAGTTATTAAAATGAATATTATAAAATATAAAAGTATATATGACATCGGAACAATTAGCAATTATTGGGAAAAGGCTCACTATTGAAAATGAAACATTATAAAATTAAAAAATATATATGACATCGGAACAATTAGCAATTATTGGGAAAAGGCTCACTATTGAAAATGAAACATAAAATTTAAAAATATATATGACATCGGAACAATTAGCAATTATTGGGAAAAGGCTCACTATTGAAAATGAAACATAAAATATAAAAATATACATGTATATGACATCGCAACATTGTTCAATGATAAAACCAAGCATGCTTTGTGAGACACAGGTATGCCTGAAAGCCAAGGTGGCTGGACAAGATGATGATGATTATTAAAAAGAGAAAAACAAATGTATGGAAGATTGATAGAAAAGAAAGGTCACTTGACTGCTAAGTCCACCTCAGAAAAATGTTGCTTTGAATCAATAGAGGAAAATTGAACGAGCCTAACGCTGTAAATTTCATCAAAATCGGATGTAAAATAAAGAAAATTATGGAATTTTTGCTTATTTATCACAAATCAGATATGCAACTGAGACAATGATGTGCCTCACTATTTCTAAGTTTTTTTATTGTTTGAATTGTACTATATTTTAGATTATTTACAGATTTGAAAAATATGAGATGATGTTTGACTGAGTCACACAAAAAAACTGGCAATATTCCTCATGTTCAGGGAGGAATAAATCTTTGTTTCACGTGACGAGGAAAAAATTAGAATATTGCATATTTCATATAATGCAATACAAAATGAAAGAGTGAGTGGGTGATGTCATTGGTTCCTTAATTTGCATACCAACCTGAATGTGCATATAGCCTACTGTTTTGCGAAATTTAGCGGAAGGTCCTGTCACATCATTCTATGCAAGCCTTGCAGGCAGATATTTTCCAGCATGCAACAAAATGTGTGTGGGCAAACAAGAATTTTCACAAATTCTGTGCGGGATGCGTGCCCGCGAGTGTGGCGCGTGCAAGCTTCCTTGTATTAAATTCCAGGTGGCATATGAGCCCTGTGTGTTATCAACCTGCATCAAATCTGTGAGTTACAGTCATTCGCCCTTACCTGTGATTTGCTCGTGCCCCTCCCACAGAACCCACCAGGTACATGGTATGTTGGCAGTATCATGACCGTTCCTTTGCCAGTAATTTACCCATATTTTGCATTCAAAATACCCGCAGATAACATGCGCGCCACCCCCTCCCTCCCCCCCCCCCCCCCCCCCGAGTATGATAGATGGTAGAGGAGAGGAAGAAAAAAGTGGTTATTTTGAAAGAAAGGGTTTTTGTATGCTTGAATGACAGCCTTTATCTGTAAGTTTCTACCAATTACATTTAGTAGGATTCGAGCTTTCAAGGAGTTGCTTATTTTTTATATGTGCCTGCATGGCCCTGCTCCATCCAGATATCTGTGGTGGCTATATATTGACATTATTTTCAGCTTCTATTAAAAAAAAATCAACTATTTTAGTTTAAAACATACTGATTGCTAGATTTGAGTACTAACACTACAAGCCTGGACCATTTCTTCTAATTAAGATGCATTTTTACATTTATTTTTTTGTATCTCTTACAAGGAAGTAATTCTCTTTAATAGTCTGCATGACCATGTGAAATTGCATTAGGCCTACTGATGTTTATTGAGGCCTTCACTCATAAAGGTTTTTTTTTCATTTCTTTCATGATTTATTTAAGTTCAGTTGTGTGCTTTGGGTTTGATGAAGCAGCTTCCTTGCTTTTTACCATAGAGGGCAGTATATACCTTTCTCATCTCTGCAGTCAAGAGTCCAAATTGGTTTCAGATGGCCAGCATTCTGCACAGTGCACATGGTGGTGGTGACTTTTTACCTGATTGCTAAGAAAGCATGAATGCTTGTTAACAAGCAACCAGAGGACTGACAGCTTAAAGTCCTCTCCAAGGGACCTGGTAATGAGGATTAATGCCTTTAATACCAAAGGGCACTAGCGCATGAAGTGGGAATTGAACCTGAGTCATCGGAATCCAAAACCCCTTCTCTACCAACTGAGCTATCATGCCTCCTGAAGAGTATGCTCTTGTCTAGCATAACACCTTTTTATTGTTGATGATTATTGAACAGTATGAGAGAGAACCTACCCCTTTCCCCATCTATTTTATAATAGGGCTTGTGTTAACTGAAAGCAACTGCATTTCTGCCCTCAGAATTCCTTTATTTCCAACATTGGTTCTATAGAGCTATTTTATAAAAAAAAAATTGTGCCCTCCTTCAGGAATACTGCAAGGGCTCCTATTTTGTGACGACAATAAATACTAGTAAACAAAATTGAATGAATGAATTAGTGAGTGACATTGTTAAAAGCAAACTGAGCTTTATCCACGACCTCATTTTTTTTCTTCCATTTTCTTTTCCTTTCCAGTGCTTGAGGACCTCTTACCAGGCTTTCAAGATTTCCTCTCGGACCTAGCTCTCATCAACCTCACGACCGGGCTGAGAGATAAAGTAGCTAAATATCAAACGTCAATAAGTGATTATATAGATAAACATTCAGATGTGCCCTCTGCTCCTTTACCACCATTACCTACACAAAATAATGGTAAGAATGGAGATGATGTGAAAATGCAAAAGGATTATTCTCTTGATGTTATTGGTGGTGATTATGATGCCAGCGGTGATGGTAGTATTTTCCGTTCATTATGATGACAAGTATAAGAATGATGATGGGTTTGCTGGTGGTGATGGTGGGGTTAAGGTGATGATGATAAATAAATGGCAGTAATGGGAGGGAATGCTGATCATGAGGATAACAACATTTTAATGATGATGTTATTGATGATGATGATGATAGTGATGATGATCTTGGTGATAATGGTGCTGATGGTTATGGTTGAGATGATTTTTATGAGGTTACCACTGTACAAAATGATCATTGTATAAGAAGATATCATGGTGATTAAAATTATTTGTATCATTCTTTTAATAATCACAAATAGGATTAAGATTATGGAAAATGGGAGGGGAAATATTGTTTGAAAATACTTGAGTAAACACATAAACTAAATAGTATATTCATTATAGAGGGCAGCATACATCATAAGTATCATTATTTTTCATGCTGTTCAACTCTACCCTTCACTTCCTCTATTTCTCCCTCTCTTTCTCTATATTCAAAGTAAATCAATCTATCTCCCCTGTCTCTCCCTCTAATCTCTATCTATCTATCTATCTATGTGTCTACATATCTGCCCACCTGTCTGGTTATCTGTCTGCAAGCTTGTCTAGGCTCTCATGTATCTATAACTTTCTAACTGCTATATTTTCTGTCTATGTATATGTGGTCATCTAAATGTAACTGTGATGTTGGTGACAAACTATCATTTCTGAGGCAGTTTGGATGGATGCTGCCCTCTATTGTGATAGTGTAATAGTCTTTGTCTTTGCGTTACCCCAAGTATTCTCATGTAACATTCCTTTCAAAATACTCTTGACCCATTAGTAAAAAAAATTATATAATTATTTCATTCATCTACATGAATTAATAATAATAATAATAATAATAATAATGGTGGCTACTTATATAGCGCACAGGTCCACCTTTCGGTGCTCATGGCGCTTTAAGGAAAATGAACAGAAAACACATCAGTAATAGAAAACAAACAAGAATAGAATTTCAATTTTCCTGAAAAAAAACACAATACTAAACTCAGGGCTCCACACTAACCCATTTTTTCTACTGGTCCAACCTATTCATGTCAGACCAGTAGATACCCAGTTTTTCAAATTTTTACTGGTCCGAACCTAAAATCTACTGGTCCCAAAAAATAAAGAAAACATTAATAAAAGGCGCAAGTATATTTTTCTAGCGTTGCGTTACCCCCCCCAAAAAAAAAAATGGAGGACAAAAAAAAGCAAGACCGAAACGAAGGAAGACAGAAAGAAAGAAAGAAAGAAAGAAGGAAGAAAGAAAGAAAGAAAGAACAGAAATAACAGAGAATGCATGGTCCCCCCATTTGTGTTTTGTTCTGGGTGTCTGGAGCAATATGGCATCAGATGATGAGCGAAGACTACGTGAAGGCTGATATTTTGAGAATTCACAATGAAAAATAGTTCCTCTCATCAACTGAAATCAAAAGGTGCATATGAGTTTGGGTAGTTATTTACCTTATTGTAATTAAAAAGAATATTCTTTTCCCTAAATAGAATGTTAGTTGTGCGCATCATTGTTCGGCTGACTTCTGCATACAATATAGTACAATGGAATTGTAAATTTAGATATGGTTTGCCTATTTACTACAAATTTATCTGCCGTCATGTATAAAAAAAATCAGAATATTTGTTTGAGGTCAAACAAAGTTTATATAGTCCTGTATGCATGAATTCATATTATTTGTCTGCCTTTGTTCTAATTGTTTTGTGGTTAAGTTTATGGCTAATTTCCCCATGGTATGCATAAAGGGAAATTATTTTGATAAGTAGAGAAATTTGCTACATATCCCCAATTCTACTTGGGCTTCTGTTAACACGATGTTTTGAATACCTGAAACCCTAATAGGCCTATATAATATAGGGGTACACAGCAAAAACTGGTGATAACTATTTTACATAGAGGATCACACCAGTTATTTTACACTTGTGTTAAATTGGTGGTTAGTTTTACACCTGTAGGTGTTATTACAAAACCTTTTGTTGTTACATTTACACTCTTTGGTGTTATGTTTAATATCTAGGGTGTAATTTTAACACCTCAGGGTGTTGTCCTCTATTAACACCAATTGGTGTCAGTTTAACACCGCAGCTTTTACAGTGTATGTTTCTATTATCATTAGCAACAGAATATCAGTGTGTTTTTGTATTGTTAGGACAGTTGATTGAATTATTTCACATGTTGTTATGTTCTAATTTTGTTCAAAAGGCAGCTAGGCATAGGCAGGTAATATTTCACCCGGGGGGCTACTTACATTGACGAGTGGATACTATGTGCGACAAAAAAACACGTAAAAAGGATGTCTTTTTCACGATAGGGCACGTTACGTACGTAACGTGATAAGGGTGTCAAAAACACAAAAATAATGAAAAAAAGGGTATCTATTTTACTAGGAAAATTACGTGTTTAGGGTCGATTTTGCGGGGATGATCAAAGGCAGCTAGGCATAGGCAGGTAATATTTTACCCGGGGGCCACTTACATTGACGAGTGGATATCATGTGCGACCAAAAAACACGTAAAAAGGATGTCTTTTTCACAATAGGGCACGTTACGTACGTAACGTGATAAGGGTGTCAAAAACACAAAAATAATGAAAAAAAGGGTATCTATTTTACTAGGAAAATTACGTGTTTAGGGTCGATTTTGCGGGGATGATCAAACAAAATTAAAATGTTTTATAAAGGATGTCCTTTTTGCCCCAACACTTCGTGTTTAGAGTCCGATTTGCGCGAGATGTAGAAGGTGGGGTCGTACTAAACCAAATAAGGTAAAGCCGACGACCGAAGGATCCGTAACAATAAAACATTCATGTACTTGTTTAGGGGTTCATGTCAGGGAATATATGCCAAGAGTATTGTTTATTTTGTTTCCAATACTTGTTAAGGGTAGGGTTTCACACACCAAAACTTGTTAAGGGGTGCATTTTCAGAATGTGGAAATTACGTGTTTAGGGTGCTTTTCGAGACCCCATGGTCGCGCATGGTATCCACTCTTGAATGGAAGTGGCCCCCCCCCCCCCCCCGGGTATTTTACTGGACAGGAACTTTCCTAAGCATCTAGCTACATGTACTTTAACCTTGGATAATTCATGTTTTAATATGCTGTTTGCTTTGTACACAGTAAAAACGTTTTTTAAATTTCTTATACAACGCTGTTTACTATATGAACCTTGCAGTAATTGTTTAAACTGTTTAAACAAGTGTTTAAAATCTTAAACAACAAAGTTTAATTTTGATATATCTAATCTTCAATAAATTAATCATGATGGTTTAAACTGTTAAACTATTGTAAGGTTCATATAGTAAACAGTGTTGTATAAAATCTTAAACAGCGCCTTTACTGTGTAAAATACTGGTCTATTCTTCACGTCATTTTTCCACCTAAAAGAGATTGGTCTATCACTCAAAATGCACCCCCTTCCTCCACACACCTTTCCTCACCTCTCCTCTTCCTTCCCCTACAGGGATCTTCCCTTATCACCTTCTTTTTTGCCATACACTTTGTGAAGTTTTTTTTTTCTAGAAAATGAAAAAAAAATCTAGTCAAGCTTTGATTGTCACATGTAAATGACATGACAGTATCACACGTAAATGACAGTGCCACTTTAAGAAATAACCTTATTCAGCGGACTTTTTATAGAAAGATTTGTTTGTTGGCAACGTATATGAATGGCTTACTCTATTCTCTTCTTTAACTTTATAGGCCTAAAAACAGATTAAGAAGGGGGTGGGGGAGGGAAAGAGTGGCCTTTGTTGGGATTTTGAATGAAAGCAGATGTAGAGAAGAGAGGCAGGGAATGGAGAGAGTCAACATAAGGGGGGGGGGGGTACTGTAGGGAGAGAGAGAGAGGTAGAAAGGAGGGCTATTAGCAGAGCTCCTGTTCACTGATTCTGAACAGAGGTTTGGTTTATGACCGAACAAATTTGACTCTGTGGTTTTACTTCAAAACCCTTCCAAAATGAGTCATACCTTTGATTGTGAGGTAACTTCTGTGTGCTGCAAGACGGACAATGTGAAAGTTCTCTTCAAAAGTGAAAACAGCAACGATGACGTGATTTGAGTCCCCCCTCCAAGCTCTTGTGGTTATTGTGGATGCTTATTCCTGTCAAGCTCTTCCCCTATCATTTTGCTATGTGGAGTATTCTGGATTAGCTGGGGCAAGAAGCGTGTCAAGCCCACTTTGTAATTAGTGAACATAAATGGATCAACCTCATTTTTAAAGTTTGTTCAGGATCGCTTAATTTATGTAATGTATCAACTTTATAATTAATGAATGCCTTGTGATGTTATATGCCCTTGGATTTCTCCGTACCTTGACTCATCATGGTTTGCTTTGACAAATTTTCCCTCTCGTCAGGTTCTTCTTAACCAGTTTGACCAATTGATAGGGTTTACATTTGATGTGGCAGATAGTGAATGGTGATTTATTAAGTTGTCTCTTTGATTTAATTTTTGGAAAGTGAAAGCTTTGCTGAGAGGATTGTTTATGGTTAGCCTGTATAGGGTTCAACAGGTGAACATTGAATGGTTGATTTTGGTTGGCCAGTATCACGCAGTCTCCATGGTTGATGCCAAATGAGCTAGTGCCTTCAATAGTCTACTGTGCAAACCCTTCACTTGAGTAAAGGGTCTGAATTGCAGCCTACTCGTGCCTTGTGTACTGAAGGCCCTCTCGCTCTGAAACAGCAAGTTTTGTATGTGCTAGTCTTTGCGTGGAGACACACTTGTTGATCAAATGCTTCAATCAGGGTCTGTACCTGCAGACTACCTCCATATGACCTGTAAATGGCATAGGCCTATCAGCCTATAGATTCTATTCATAGTATCTTGAAGAATATTGGAATGTTGAGTAATATATATGTTATCTTTTCTATTGATATCTTTTTGTTGATGGTATTTTTTAGTTTGTTATGTTTAAGTCCACAAGACAGTTACAGTAAGGCCCTTGCACACATTACCTGTCATGACTTGGTAGCAGGGTCAAGATAAGAAAGGTTTGGAAGGTTAGTTGTTATATGATTTTCCTAAGTCCATTTTGTTGGTACTGTCACTGAAGAATATGGTTGCGAGGGGGTGAGGGAAGAGGGGGCTGTTGTAAAAAAAGCCATTTCTAAAGGTTTGTTAATATTATAGAGATGTAGGCCTATATGTAGTTTACATATGCTTAGACCTACCTGCAAACTATTCTTACTTTAAAGAAAAGAAAATTTCATTTTAAATCAGTATGAGTTTTCTTTGTAGTATTGAAGAAAATTTATTCATAATTTCTTCCTTTTTCTTGGCTGTCAGGGAAGACAGGTTTACGATGGCCAGTAATTGAATTGTTTTTCTTACATTGGGCTAATTGTTGAACTGACCGTCTTTGAACACCATGTGTCAATCACGGTATCTGTGTCAATATCTCCATGATAAAACCCATCTCCAAAATCATAGTACTTATGGCAGTCATTGACAATCATTCTAAACAAATCATTTAATGTTTGCACTTACTTCAACATTTGATTGTATGGCAGGCTATATCATCTGAAATGTGCAAGGTGCACTACAAGATTATCTTTTTTTCTTGACACTATCCTTGGCTTGCTCACATGATTTTTTTTTCACCTTGATCATTCATATACCTTGGCATGTTCCCATGTGCAATGTAAAGAAGCTCCATTTTGATGAATGTCTTATGTCCAACCTGACGTTAACTCAGAAATAAAACTTAAACACAAACCAAATTGCGACCAAATTGCAAGAAACATATTTCTTATGGTTTGTTGAAAATCCATAAAAGAATAAAAGAGTTATGCATGTTCAATTTTTATTTTTCATTTATTTATTTTATTTCATTTTTTTGGGGGGGAGGGGGGGTCATATGCGTCCAGCTCCATCACATGTAATCACATAGAAGGCATCTGAACCAGTAATGGCGGGGGTTGGGTAGGGGAGAGGATAGTTTATTTGTCATTTCAGTAGAAAAACAATTCCAATGCCCCTCCAATAAGATGCAATTTTCTCAATTATTTGAAAAAAGGATTTTATGATGTGCATTCATGCAGACATACTATACACTTAGAACTGCTGGGGAAACAACAGTCATCCAGAACAACAGATGAATGGTACATACAGTAGCTGCACACAATGATGTCACAAATTAAAAGTGAAGATACAATCTTGACACCACAACTTTATGCATATTTTTATTGTTTTTTTCCTTCAATTTTATTAAAACAAACTTGACACTATGGTATTTGTTAATAGTTCAATTGCTTCATGGTCACACCATTCATAGCCTTTGCCACATCAGAGTTAGACCATAAAAATGAATAACAGATGCATTGCTATTTATATGCTTGAATAATGTAATTCACAACTAATCTTTATTTAAGTAGGGTATTAGTTTTGGAGCCAGGAAGGGGCTACTTTTTAATTTCAAGATCGTGTTTTGATTTATAAATAAAAGCTTTAATATGTGCATGATAAACAAATATATATGTTTGCTGTCTAATTGTGCAGTGAACACTCCATGTTTTGAAAGACTTTAAAGGAAAGCAAATTATTGGCTTGGACAGGTCATTTGTTTTGAATTTACTCAGCTGATAATGAATGTAATGTTTTAATAGTTCCCTTTTTGTTTGCATCTAGGCGATATTTTCTTTTGATTATATAAAATATCTTGCTTTGATATTTATTTCTACTTTATAGAGAGTCTCTGAGATGATAAACATTTTCCTTTCCAGAAATTATTGGTAATACTAGCTTTGCTAAAAATATAAATTAATGAACTTTTGACTTCTAGGTAGGTATACACTGACGGGTCGGTATCTTTCATTGAAATTTAAAGTTATTTCAGGAATTTGTAATGGTATTGTGACAATAGTCTGCCATTTTAGATTTGATTCAGCACACATGACGTGTGTACTGTAGACCCATGTTCAATTATTTAGTGACCAGTCGCCCATCCAGATCTATGCAAAAAAACTGAATTTCATTTGATCAAAGAGTTAAGAAACATGATGAATGATAAATGATTTGATAGATGAATTTGAATGAATTAATGTTAAGCTGTGAACATGAGTAGAGAAATGTAACTTATAGAGACCTTAGACTTTCTACTTCAAATGAATCAGTAATTATGGATAAGATTAATGATCAAGTGAAAAGTAAATGAATTGTATTACTTTTAATTGATCCGTATGAACAATAGAGTCAATGTATCATTAAAAAAAACACTCAATACCACAGCATTGTTGAAACATAATGTACTTTTTTGTAAAGTTTTTGCATCTCTATTTCCAATTCCCTTAGCTGGGTAGCTTTGTATTTGAACGAATTTGGAAAATTAATGATCAGTTCTTTGTTAAAGTTATTTTCACAATCATTAGTAGATTATCATTCAGTCTAGGGTAAAAAGAGGAACTACTCTAATGTAAATATGTCCTATGATCATTCTGTCTAGACCACATGTGCATACATTATAGGGCACAATTAAAATTTGATATAAACAAAATATTGGTATAAGAGTTCAGGAAATTGCCTCTTGGAGCTGTATCCACTCACTTGACTCTTGAGCATGTCTATATCACTCTAAATTACAGGGATTTAAAATAAGTCTAGATGGACTGTAGTTAGGGACCAATCGATTTCTGGATTTAGTTTTCATCCTAAAGACTTAAAGTTAAATCTGAAATGATTAAAATTTAAATCTTTCGAGATTTAAAAATGAATCTTAAGGATTCAAACTAAATCCGGAATTCGATTAGTCCCTAACTACAGTCCATGTGGACTTATTTTAAATCCCTGTAATTTAGAGTGTAGTAGATTTTCTATTGCACTCCCTTTCATACAATAATAATAAAAAAGGGAAATAGTGTCGTTTGTATGAAATTGCCAAATATTCAGGCCTTTTTCACCCCCCCAAAAAAGATCCCCCTAGGCCCCTTATTTTAATATCAAGCTGCGTGTACATGCTGGCAGAACTTCCTTGCCGCATACTATAGTACGCCCTACATATTAAAGGGATGGTCCGGGCTGAGCATATTATATTTAAAGAAATAGATTAAAATTCACAGAGCAAAATGTTGAAAATTTCATCAAAACCGGATAACAAATGAAGTTATTGAGTTTTGAAGTTTGGGGGTTTCAGCAATGTTGTGTGAAAACAGTCATCTGCACGTCGTCATGTATTCATTAGATGGGATGATGATGTCACATTCCCACAATCCCACAATCCCTTCTTATGACATTACATGAAATCATAATTTTTCATTTTTTCATACATGTGTATAATTGTAAATGATGTTTCTCCATTATGATGAAATTAATTACAGCTATAAATACCTACATTAAATGCACTGAATCAGTTGTCAATCCAATTGTTTTCGTTCGTGGTAGATTTTTTTTAATAAACTTTATTTCATATAAAATAATGATATACAAACAAAAAAGAGGGGATATGACATTATCAGCCCATCTAATGAATATTCATGAAGACATGAATATTCATGTCTTCATTATTTGCTATCCAATTTTGATGAAATTTTCAGCATTTTGCTCTGTGAATTTTTCTCTATTTATTGAGATATAATTTCTTCAGCCTGGAGCATCCCTTTAATGATTAATCATCAATATTTTACAATTAATTTCCTGTATTCTTTTTCTCTATAAATCATTGCCAGGCCCTCAGACTGAACTTTATCTTTACCTTTTTACTATGAGGCTTTTGCCATGTCAGCAACATGATTCCGAAATTCTCCATCAACCTGCTATTACACTGATGACATCATCATCATCATCCATGAATTCTTGACATTATATGTTGTGAGCACCACTGAGTCATAGTTTAGAGCTCCCTGGACACTATTTTACCTTCAAAACACAGCTTTCAAAGAGTGTTTGAAATCGTAGTTGCTGTGTTTTATCATTTCTTGTTGGCCCCCAAGACCCAAACATAAATTTTCAATGTATGCAAACTTGAACGAAACACTACTAAACATTATGCATTCAGAAACTGAATTAAAATGACATTCGGCAGAACCATGTACTTACATGCTTAGAGTCAATTTAATTTAATAGAAATCTTAGTCATTATGAGCAGCCTGTGACACTGGGTTGTCTAGAAGTGTTTCATTCCCTATTTCACAATAAAAATTGTGCATGTATTGGTCACATTAGAGCTATCATCAAAACCCAATTAACCCTACAGTCCTACACCTATACGTATACCCATTTTATAAATTCACCCTCAAATAGTCTGGATTGAATGTTGATCAGGATAGCACAGCTCGGCAATAAAAAAAATGTGAGTCTGAATTAGTACAGCGAGGAAGTAGGGTTAGAATACGCCAGAATAAGCCATATTTTTTGAGAATCCTGTTCATCAATTTAAAAAAGTGAGACTAGATGTGGCTTGAGTGCTTATAGAAGGAGGACTCGAGTAAGTAAAGCAGTTTATTCTGCTTCTCAACATTTCATGAATTGGAATTTGGAAATAAACAGCTGCATGTGATCCGCATCTGGTCCGGAGCAGATCCCCATGCATGAATACATGAAAGGGGTATTATAGAGGAAGGGTGAGTAATGTCTTTGGTCTCATGTCAAGCAAGAAAGCATGGTATCATGTCTCCTAAGAACAATATGATGAGGCTGACTAAAGGATGTGAAGCAAGAGTCAGGATCCTGTACCTGCTCAGCTTGGGTTGTCTGCCAAACCAAGGGGGTCGTTTCATAAAACTACAAACGAAAGACTTAACCAGCAATTCTTGACCTTGTGCAGTTATCACCAAACAACATATGCGCCAAGTGTGTGTAAAGTCGTTTGCATCTTTTCAAGATCTTTATGAAACATCACCCTGGGGGCAACTCCTTGGGCCAAGCCAGTAGGTTCCCTGCCAAACAAGTCATGATGCATTCATATGATGTGGGTGTGTACTATATAATCAATCAGGAACAAACAGATAATAATGAGCAATAACAGTCTCAAACTATGATCTGGGGGGCGTTTCATGAAAGGACTTGTCAGACGTTTTATCCGACAATTTCATCCGACAGTTACCATAGGAACAGTGCCTCTTAGCCAATCAAAATCATGGAAAGATGTCAGATCTGACAACTTGTCGGATGAAAATATTGATGAAACGCTCCCCTGATCTCAAGAAACTCTGAAGGGACTTTTGTCCCAATCTGAAGATTGAAAACATTTTCAAAAATTGTGTAGCCTGCTGACATAAAATTTGTTTCTACATGCTCCTTGAGCCATCCAATAGAGTTTTTATTTTTTATTATCTTTTTGTGTAAAGGCCTATTATACCCCTTTCATATTGCGCTTTTCACCGGCGAACTTCACCGGCGAAGTTCGCCAGCGAAGGGGAAAGTGTCCAGTATGAAAGGTACACAGGAGAACTTCACCGGTGAAGTTCGCCGGCGAACTTCTCCACCTCTAGAGGTGGAGAACTTCGCCGGTGAAACTTTTCACCGGTGAAGTTCGCCGGTGAAACAGCCAGTATGAAAGCAAACCGGAGAACTTCTCCTCTTTAATGACGTCAGAGGTCAATTTTTTTCTCTCCCGAAGTCCCCTGTACCGAGATTCTGCGTGCGATAAGTTGCAAGCTCAGCTGAATGCTGTGGCCAAGTAGATACCCTCGAACATTTATTTTTTTTACTAACAATATTTATTAACTCTTCATGCGTTATGTTCGCATTATTGCACATCCGTAGGCGTGTTTCGTTCGCATTTTTGCACAACCACACATTTCCCATAGACGTCCCCTGTCCCATTGTTTTTGGAACAATTGCATGCCCCGGAGCGTGACTAGCTACAATGTATAGCCTGGCGTTTGTGTATACCGTACATGTGTAGCGATCGATAAATCGCGTGCGACATTAGTTTAGCGTTCGACGGATTATCGCAGTTTACAAATTACAGAATCGTTGAGTTTTCCCCAAAAATCAATACATCCTGATCACAGCCAGGAAGTTCATTGAAAAAGGAGAGGAGAAAATCAATAAAAACCCTTCTCACAAACAATACCATGGCCAGGTTTATTGTTAGGAGTCTGTTTTGTTGGAAGTATTACTAGGAGAAAGCATTTAGAAAATGTAAATTACTATACATTTTTCCATAATCATGATAATTAATCAATGAATTTATTTACGATAAGAAAGCCCAGGAAACATTCTACAAGTTTGCTACATGCAACATTTTCTTTCAAAATGATCAGATAAAAAGTAACGGCACCCTAAATAACAGAGTGTATTATACTGCGTAGAGGGGATCACGCTAAAATAATGCAACACACAGGGGGTTTACAGGTGAACGCATGAAGAGTTAAAAAGCACCTTTTACATGTATAAAATGCGCTAAAATATAAAAACACGGTGATATTGTTTGTTTTTCTAGTAATGCTTCCAAAATATGTTGTAATTAATTTTTTGAAACCTTTTTGTAATAGGTAAGAAGTAATGTTTACAATTTTCTTCGTGTGGTTCTGCAATCGCCCGGTTGACCTTCGCCGGGGAAGAAATGTCAGTGCGAAAGGGTACATTTTTTTCTTCGCCGGTGAAGTGAGGAATGCGAGGCGGAGAAGTTCGCCGGTGAAAAATGAACAGGGCAGCATGAAAGGGGTATAAGGGGTTACAGCTCTGTTATAACTTTACTATAATTAATTTCATTGCTTGTATTTTCTTTAGGCAAGTAGGGATTGGACAGTGTTGATAACTCCCCCTCATCTACAGAAAATGACACTGTGAGAATATTTGTTACTGTTGCATCTAGTGTATGTGATATGGTTGTCGACATCTATAGACCAAAGTGAATTATTATGTACCACATGGGGGTCTGGTCAGGTCTGCAGATAAGTAAAATCCCTAGTTTCCATGGTTACTGTAAAACAAACATGGATCAACTTCAGAGTCTGTTTGATGCTCTCCAGAGAAAAATGCACTTATGATTTTAAAGGAAATAGGGTGACTGCTAAGGGGAGGGGAAACTAGTAGGCCTATATAGCATGCTATGTATTAACAAGTTCCCTGATGTCATTGTGGTTTACATCTTTTTCACCTGTTAATCGTTTTTGCAAACCATTTCTTTGTGTCCTCACACCTTTTGATAATTTGGATATCAGTGAACAATGTGAAGTGGGGATTTGCCTTAAATATAAAGCAATAAGGGCATAGTAGAACTAGATCTATACATGTACAATGTATTACATAAACCTATTAAAGGCAGTGGGATTCAGGATCACATGCACTGTCTCTTCTTCCTGAGGAGAATTCAGTTCATCATAGTCTTTTTATGTTCAACCCAGATTTTCTTCATGTGTGTACAGTCTTTGGCACCCTGAGAGGTACTATAGTGATTTTGACAGAAAAGAGTAATTGCTACACCTTAGCTGTCAATACCAATTCTGCAAAATGCAATGATCGCAGTTCAGAACTATCTTCACAATTGAAGTGAAAGTGACTATTTAGGAGAAAGGTTAAAGTTGAAGTTCAATAGCATAAACATATACCTGCCACATTCATGGGCATATGCCAGTACTCACCTTTACATTCACATCAAGTAAAGTTTTTTCTTATTTTTCTTGTCTGATCCATACTGGATTTAAATGGCATGGGCATATGGGATTAAAAAATATATCACTTGGAAGTCGATTGTGTTTTCTTTTGTTTCCACTGTATATAGGCTGCACACACAGACTACAATTAAAGGGGAATGAAACCTTTGGAACAAATAGGCTTGTGTAGAAACAGAAAAATCAAAGAATAAGAATAAAGAAAGTTTGAGAAAAATCGGACAAATAATGAGAAAGTTATGAGCATTTGAATATTGCAATCACTAATGCTATGGAGATCCTCCCATTGGCAATGTGACAAGTATGTGTGATGTCACTGATGAACAACTTTCCCTTTGGTGGACTATAAAATACCCTCAAAATGTCTCTGTTTGCTTTTTCTTACGATGATACAAACTCTTTATCCATTATGTATTCTTAAAAAATATGTATTACATGCCCTCATGTAGAAAGAACACATGATCTATGCATAGATGTGATAAAAGAGGCAATTCAAGTGAAATATATACTAAAGTAATGGGGAGAGTTGTTCATCAGTGACATCACACATCTTTGTCGCATTGCCAATTTGCTATCTCCATAGCAATAGTGATCGCAATATTCAAATGCTCATAACTTTCTCATTATTTGTCCGATTTTTCTCAAACTTTTGTTGATCTGTTTCTTTGATTTTTCTGTTTTCACACAAGCTATCTTGTTCCAATGGTTTCATTCTCCTTTAATTTTGAATTAAGAAATGACAAGGGGCAATGAGTTCCAATTCATAGACAATTCTTCAACATATCTAATCTCTTCTATAATTTGGAAAAACTGAAGACCCAACAGTTGATCAAAGTTTCAATCACAGTCTTTTTAGCCTTCAGACTACATGTCCCCCCCTAAAAAATACAGTAAAACAAACAATAAATTTCTCAAAAATTTTCACCAGTACT
Source organism: Lytechinus variegatus (assembly GCF_018143015.1). Classification (NCBI taxonomy): domain Eukaryota; kingdom Metazoa; phylum Echinodermata; class Echinoidea; order Temnopleuroida; family Toxopneustidae; genus Lytechinus; species Lytechinus variegatus. The sequence continues at coordinate 4,169,376 of NC_054753.1, forward strand.
TGGGAGGGGGGTGAGAGGGGGTAAGGGGTGATGAGAATTATGTCCCCATATCTCCCCTTATGCCCTTTTTACACAGGATTTTCGTAACCCCGGACTATCGCTAACCCCGTACTATCCTTAACCCCGTACTATTTTTTTTCCTTTTCACACATGCCAAATTGTTATTGCTAACCCCGGATAAGGAATGCTTGCTTTTTACACACGAAACTCGCTAACCCCGGACTAGTGGATTTTGTCGATCATTCGTAGTACAAGTACTTCACTCGTACACTTTTTACACACGCTACAATTTCCTTAACCCCGTACTATAGGTGGGGCCAAATTGCCATTTAGCCCCACCTATAGTACGGGGTTAAGCTTAGCCCACTTTCGTTTTACACATACGATCTTAACCCCGTACTATTGCTCTTAGCACCGCAATTGGTGGGATAACCCTGCTTTTTTGCAGGGCCAAATAATCCCGTACTATAGGTGGGGTTAGCCCACTTTGCAAAAACGCTGTGTAAAACGAAAGTGGGCTAAGCTTAACCCCGTTCTATAGGTGGGGCTAAATTGCCATTTAGCCCCACCAATAGTACAGGGTTAAGGAAATTTTAGCCTGTCTAAAAAGGGTATTAGATTGGCACCCATGCCCGCTAGCCATCTTCGTTTATCTATCTCTGGCTTCTGCAGTTCATGTGGATTAGTGCAATCAAACTTGAGAGTAAAAATATTAGAATGAAAGGAAACATTTCTCAAGAAACACAAACTGGTGACCATGGACCTGACTAGGTATGGTTTAAAGTCTGATGTGGTGTAAACACTTCTTAGTTCTTCATCAGACTGTTTATTTGAGCACTGACCGCAGGCACAAAATGGTTCTTTTCAATGATCTCATAACCAGAGGACGGATTTATGAGGGCGGGATAATCCTCTTTAATCTTCAGATTATATCCACTTATGGAATTAAAATTTTAATGAGAGTTTCATTGACCATGAGGCATGTTTTAGATCTACATGTACATGTATGTGATAGGTTGTTAGTTTTATTCACCTTTCGTTGATGTCTAGAAACTAGATTCTTAGGCCTTGTTCCTTAGCCGATGGGAATACTTTCTCATTCATCCCAGGATGCAGTACTTGAACAGTCGTCACTGATGCCAAGCCACACTTATCACTTTCATTTACAATGATTTTTTTTTTTTGAGAGGTGGTAAATGAAGAATGATACTTGATAGATAGATTTATTGATAAACACATCATTGCGACAAAGTAGGGGGGACAAGAGACATTTTAAGGGCGGTCCACCAGAATTTAGGGGGGGGGGTGCAGGAAACAAAATTGACAAGCAAAAGAAAAAAGAAAAAAAGGTTATCAGCTAAAAATTTAGGGGGGCCGTTCACCCCGTCCCCCGCTTCCGCCGCCTATGCCTACACCATGTATTTGTAATAATAGGCCCTTTTAAAATGCAACATGGTTTTCTGTTTTTATTCCTATCTTCACCATAAGATACCTACATGTATCTAATGGTGCTTATTACAATTCCTTTAATTCAATTTTCAGGGAAAGTGTTATTGTTTTGGGGATACAACTATTATAAAAATTACTGCATGGCGTAGTTGCATCATAACAAGAGGCCTAATATAGAGAAAAACATATACAGTAGAATATTGTGAAATTGATTTTTCTTTCTGATTGCTGGCTAGACCGAGGACTGGAAGTAGAGCCAGATATCTGCCCTTCAATTATGATAATCTCCTGATGTGATAATTGAAAGTTGTTATGCACATTGGATGACCAAAGTTAATGTTTCTCTTATGGGGATGTTCCAAGATTTGCTCCATGTTTCATACCATTCTTGATTGAATTAGAGGGTCATTTTTATTTATAATAGGGCTAAGTACGTCAAACCATATGGGGCGTTTGATTAGTTTTTAATTACTTTTTCTTTGTTTTACTTGTAAAAGCAGCTCTGATTGTCTGTTCAATCACATCTGATCAAAGTTTAATGCATTGTCTTTGGCATCTCCAAGGATTCATAATGCAGTTATGGCTTGAGGCTGCGACAGTTGTCACAGAAATTCCTTCGCATTTTCATAGGTCTGTCATGTTGACATCACTTATTTTGCAAATCTTTCTCCTCCTTCTGCCTCATCAATGGACTTAAGCCTAATCATCAAGACTCAGTGAGGCTCACATGAGTGATTTCTAACGATGTTTCCGATGAGCAGCGCTCAAGCATTTCATCACCACTTTTTTTTCCTGATTAGCTGTGCTAGAACCACGCAGACATCAGTGTGTGGGATCATGTAAGGGGTTTGACGTGACTGATTTGTGTATTAGCAATCACGGATGTGGAGAGGGTATGTTCCCCAAGAAACTTCTGATCCGACTGCAAGGTGACATGGACTAATTAAAGAGATTTGGAATGTCTTGGCTTACGTTGTGACCTATGACTGTGCCTCTGACGCACTGGGAATTGGAAAGCTTAGCAAATTGTTAATTTCTAATGGCAAGTTAAAATTTATGTGGATATATCAGAAGATTTGTGAAAGTTGCTTGCTGGTGAAAGTCGGAAAGACCTAAAGCTGTAATCAGTTGAATGAGTCTGACAAAGATTTAGAAGTTAAAACATGCTCCCAGGAGTATGTGAATAGAATAAGGATTTCAGGTTAACCACGTTTACTGCAGGACTGCAGCATTTATTCCTCCTTAGAAGTTGATATTGAAGGAAAGATCGTCGAAAGAGACTGGAATGTTAAGAATGTACAATGTAGGTAAACTTTCAGTGTTAAGCCATAATATTAGCCAAGGATTTCATTCAACAATACTGCCTTAATGCTGGAGGTGCTTTCTCAACATTTTCATTGAAGGTAGTCTATTTACTTTGAAGTTCTTCACGGGAAGCCTCTACTGTTTGTACCCTCATATCCTCAACCAAGATGGAAGGATTGTTATGTTTGTCAAAACCTGCAAAAGAGTATGCGGAGTTTCAGGCATGCCCATCAGAAAACAACAATGCTGACCCTGATTCTGAGGATGTCCCTCACAAATCCAGCCTCTCTGGAAAGCTATCTACGACATCGATGACCTCTGTCGGATCGATGTCGGCAGTGAGCAACGAGGAGCTCAAGGACTTCCTAGAGCAGATGAAATGGCACATCAACAACAAGCTGGACAATACCAGGATAGAGATGGTGGAACTACGGAAGAAGGTGAACTCTATCGATGAGAAACTGAAGATTGTCCTTGAACAGAAGGAAGGTTCTTGTGAGCATTGCCATCAGGAAGTTGAAAATGGAACATTGGAACCAGGAGAAGAAAGCGGTGGAGCAGATGGAGATGGTGGAGGGGTTCCTTCCGCGGGGAACTCCAAAGGTGGTATACGACGAGGAAGTGGTAGTCTAGCAAAGAGCATCAAGGGTGTCTTCATGAACAGCAATAACAACAAAGTAGATAGGCATAGTCATGGAAATCTCAAACCAGATAAGCAGACCAATGGTGGACCCATTGCTGAGGAAGAAGAACTTGAGAAACGGAAAACTGTCACATTTGGACAAGATGTGGTTGTAAAAGAATTCCAGAGAGTTTTTAGTGGAAGGAAAAGATCAAAGAAAGGTCAAAAGGTCATTGTCAGGGAGGAAGTTCCAGAAGAAGATGAAGAAGAGGCTGAGGCTGAGAGGAATAATTTGGAAAATGGAAAGCACAGTGAAATTCTCAAAGAAAATGGGCATTCTAAAGATGAGGATAGTGATGATTTTACAGATTCTGAAGAAGAGACGCAAAGGTCAGAAGGTAACTATGATTTATTATACAAAAAAATGAACATACAATATGTCGCATGCATTACATTTGGATCACACTGGCAAACAGGATTTAGATTCTGTTGCCAGCTAAAAGGAAGAGCTTAAATGTAGGCTATAGCATATGCTCACTTATCTTTTGGTTAAAAGTAATGAATAATCAACAAATTCTTCTAAAAATGATTAAATCTTTCCATATTTGGAAACTTTTGTTGCGTATTATACATGCACCACAACAACTGCTTAATTTGAACGAGCGAAAGAGGATGTACTTGGAATTTCCTGTAATAAGTCTTGACATACTGTGCGACTTTGTTTCCTTGCTGTCATATCTGACAAACTTAAATGAATTTTAAAAGTCCAACAGAAATGATTGCAGCGAGTGTGTAGGAAAATGAAGTTTGTATGATTTGTTACACTCATTAACAATTTAGACAGTGAACTTGAGAAAATAAGTTCACCTACTTTAGATCATTAATCTCTCAAATTAGATACATTTCCTTCCCTGTTGAGTTCATGACCAGTCAGGGTTTAGGAAGCAATGAAATCTAGCCATTTCATTGAAAGCACACCTAAGCCACGGATTTAGAGATTTTCTGGCCTGAGATATGTAATTCAATCATAACCTTATGAAAAATCCCTGGGGAGTACCTCCATGAAAAAGGTTTTGAAATTATTATTGGTGGATGTGATCTTTCATTACTCCCTCATTAGGTGGTTTCAGACCGCCTCGAAGTTCGTCAGTTCCAGGTATCTTGGTAATGTGAAAGCAAACTACGCGTAATTTCCCCGAAAAAAATACCCGCTAAATAGTAGGGACTTGGCAAAATTACGAGAACTTTCGCAGGGATTTTTCCAAGGTCACAGGTATTTTGGCAATGTGAAAGCAATTTACTGGAACTTTTAGCCCAGCGTGTCGTTGGGCGCGGGGCCGTGGGTGGCTGCTGGGCTTGTGATTTTGAGTCTCGCGCCTTGCCTGCTAATCAGACCATACTGCGCATGCTCGTAACTTCAGGAACTTATCCCGAAGGTTATGTTTCTGGGCGATGTGAATGCAGGAATAATTAATGGGTATTTTTTAGCCTAAAAAAGTTCTCGTAATTTAACAGGGATTCTTATGATTGAAGCGGTTTGAAAATGCCCATTGCAATGTAGGTGGTTTACTAGTATTCTGCCCCATGGATGGAATGAGAATATATTATTGCAATTTAGATTATACAATACATTGAGACTTTTACCTCAATAGGTGGTTTCAAATCAAATCAAGTCAAATATATTGCTGTACACATGCTCGACCCCAAAAATGCATTTAAAGGGGTGTTATTTTTTTTCAGTTTTGGACGCGCTCCATGCATGACTGACTGGTGAATCGCGGGGTCAAACGTTAGGGTATCTTTTTTTCCCCCAAAGCTTTTTTATTAAGACTAGCCAAACGTGTTTTAGGTATGTTTTTCCCCAAGCTTTTTCCCTGGAGGTTATACTTTGGCGGCAACTTGTTTAGGGGCCAAATTGTGTTAATAAAGCCCGCAAAAAGTTGTTACGGGGTTATTTTGCACATGGAGAAAAATAACTTGTTAGGGGGTGTTTGGAAATATTTTGGTCATGCGTGTGTACATCAATACATTTGACTGCTCCCTCGATCCCTCACCCCCCCCCTGGGCCTTGTGGGTGATCTCCCACAATTCACCCGCAGCAAAGTTTTGAGCATGTTCAAAACTCTTCTTCGTTCATATCAAACTTACGTGCACTTCTGTGGGCAACTGCGTGTGAGATACATGCAAGATACTGTCGATGCGAGCGACCTGCGGGCAACTTGCGGTAAGCAAAATAGTTACCTGGAGGTCACATGCAAGGCTTGTATGGAAATGTGTGACAGGTGACTGTCGATGCGAGCGACCTGCGGGCAACTTGCAATTAGCAAAATAGTTACCTGGAGGTCACATGCAAGGCTTGTATTGAAACGTGTGACATGGCTTTAGTCTTAACTCACTTAAAGTGTCAATGAACTGGAAGGATGAACTGAGAATGGTGGGCTTGGGTTCATTGGATGCATTGGTGACGACAGCCTATCGTACATCAGAAGACATGGGCTCAGAATTGCATTAGTGTGTAAATGAAGCCAACATAGCTTGTTTCAAGTTTGAAAAGGGAAAAATAATTTTTTTGTGTAACTTGAAGCTATGTGTTCATGTTTGCCCTGTGTCAATGAACCATGTTTGAATAAACACTGTTGGTAATGGGATTGTCTGTTAGGTTGTTTGTTTTTCCAAACTTTAAAGTATTTCTGGCATTCATTTTGAAGAATGGCACATTCTTGTTTGTGATTTCATTTTGCTTGCATGTGTATTGATGTGTGAGTTTGTGTTTCTTATGAGTTTGGTTATAGCTTTGTGCTTTATGTTTCCCCTCCTTTCTTAGATTTAGATGGATATTTTCATTGATCAGTAACGAAATCTGACTACAGTATTGATTTTGTATTGATGAATTTTCATTCAGACGATAAATAATGTGTCAATGACACAACATTTGGATTTCCTCTTGTGAATATTATCATAAAATCATTCATGATGATATTCCTTTACCATTGAACTACTAACACAATGATATGCTTTTCACACTGTACTTTTTTTCCTTAACTCACTTCTTTTTCACACTTCGTTTTAGCAAAGTGTGCTAGCACGGTAAATAGTACGGTGCTATCTGGCCCTGCAAAAAAGCAGGGTTAGCCGGCTTATTGTGGTGCTAGCACCACAATTGCAGTGCTAAGAGATGCAGTGTGAAATGAAACTGGTCTTAGGAAAAGTGGGGCTAATTAAATAGCCAAACACAGAAGTCGAAATTGCACGTTAATCGCGCTCTGTATGGTAAAATCGTCAATATTCATTAGCTGAGGGATAGTCGGGGTTAAGGCATTAACCCCGGCTGATCAGATAGTATGGGGTTAAGAAAGACAGTGTGAATGAAAAAAAAAGATAGTTTGGGGTTAAGGATAGTATGGGGTTTAGGAAATGCAGTGTGAAAAGCATACAAGAGTGTTTCTTTTAGTTTACATCAACCATCTAATTCTCGGTATCAACTCACAAAGTCAATATTGAAGATAATATTAAAAACAAAATACAAATACAGGAACAGGTGATGAAAAAAAGAACGAGTGTAAAGGAGGAAGGAAATTAAGGGTTCCCAAGTGAGAAGGGAAGAGCATCTTTTCGATAATAAAGAAATATAAATTTGAAGGTGAAAAAATATCCAGGTCCCTGTACTGTGGTTATGCTGGGGGAAATGGGGGACATGAAGGTTAGGGTAAAATATTGGCCTATGGCCAGGGGTGTTGTGTAGTTTGTAATTTCCACTTAGCTGAAATATGATAGCTTGGGAATTCAAGCTCTTGTATATTTTTTATGTAATGGACTGAATTTGAAGACTACCAGGAGCTAAATGGAACCATGTGTCATTTGACTAGGATTGTACAAGACCCACTTAGCAGTATTTGGATAATAGGTTCCAAAATATAGATTTTTTTCTGACATTTGAATAAAGTAAAGTATTATTCCATTGCAACTAATTGTATTTGAATGAAATCAAAACACAGGGAGAGAAAGAAGTGTTTATAACAATTATATTAAATTAACAACCTAATAATTGTATTTCACCTCATGCTTGTTCAAATGAACTTGAGAAACTTTTTAGCATTGCATTTTACACCAGTAGCTAAAAACAAACAAAAAGCAAAAAAATGCCCATAGGTTTATTATAATATATCAGCTATGTCATAAAACGTGCAAGCTCTATAAATTGAGAGGTAAATATGTCAATTAGGAAATAAGTTGGGCCTAATCCCATAACTGCTCATGAATACTTAATTTAATTAGGAAATTGGTAGTTAGCTCATTTACCAATCCTGCTGAGCAGATCCTCTGTGTGTTTTATGTTTTAGGCGATATTTTCTGTTGTGCTTCCTCCAAAAATTAGGTGAATGGATATGCTGTTGAAAATTGATTGCATTTTAAAGAGAAGTTTATTTACCAAGCACTACAACTTAGACGTACAGTCTTGCAAGCATTATTATTTTATTACCAGGAGAAAGGAGAGGGGAGGGGTGGATGAGAGTAGCATTTTTGATGCAGAATAAACTTTTTTTTTCCAAGTTTGATGTGGACATGCTGATTCTGAGCCCCCCATTCCCTCTTAAAGGACAAGTCCACCCCAACAAAAACTTGATTTGAATAAAAAGAGAAAAATTCAACAAGCGTAACACTGAAAATTTCATCAAAACTGGATGTAAAATAAGAAAGTTATGGCATTTTAAAGTTTCGCTTATTTTCAACAAAATACTTATATGAACGAGCCAGTTACACTCAAATGAGAGAGTTGATGACATCACTCACTATTTCTTTTGTATTTTATTACATGAAATATGAAATATTTTAATTTTCTCGTCATCGTCATGTGAAATGAAGTTTCATTCCTCCCTGAACAGGTGGAATTCCATTATTTTAACATTTTGTGCTTCAGGCAAGGAGGTCCTAATCGTCAAATTCGTAAAAATTGAAATATTGTATAATTCAAACAATAAAAAACAAAAGAAATAGTGAGTGAGTGACATCATCGACTCTCTCATTTGGATGTAACTGGCTCGTTCGTATAACTATTTTGTTGAAAATAAGCAAAACTTTGAAATGTCATTTCTTTCTTATTTTTACATCCGATTTTGATGAAATTTTCAGCATTGTGCTTGTCTGATTTTTCTCTATTGATTCAAATCAAAATTTTTCTGAGGTGGACTTGACCTTTAATGCTTTTCATTCGACCGAACACTGATTTATTCATATTAGAAAACAAAATTTGTGTTTGGTAACATTCATGGATTGCAGCAAGCATCCAAATCTGTATTATATAATTTTCTGTCTTGAAAATGATGTTCTTGTCTTTCCTAGAGCAGTACAAATTAGCCATATTTAGTATAATTGTGACTATTACCATAACAACTTTATTAAAATAGTCAGTTCTTATCAATTGAAAAAATACACTTCGGCTACTTAGAGAATATCCCCCCCCTACATTTGTAGAAGAAAAAGAAATCAATAGTCATTAATTTCGGAAAGAGTTCATATTAGTTGCTATTGGATTTATGATTTTAAGCATAGCATCAATCCTTTCAGCCCCCCCCCCCCCCCCCCCCCCCCCCCCCGCTTCACCTCTCCCTCATGCACATATTTTGTTTAAATCCTGTTTATTATTTGATTTTCCACTGCTATTTTCATGAGGAAATATGATTTAACAGCTCATGAATCAAGATTTCCATGAATAAAATGATTGGTTTATTAAGACATCTTAATTATGCACTGTCTTTATTTTCTCTGGTTTACAACATTGCTTATGTACTATCATGGAGCTATTAGGTCCATGATACTATTGAGTCATGTTTATGTGGTCAGTACCGGAAATGTGTGATTCTGGCATGTATTGTACAATTGAATCCCTTACTTTAATTGGTAGAGTACCTCCTCCCCCAAACACTCTCTTTCCAATATCTTTTTATAGCCTTTCTGTACTTTTGTTCAGAAAAGCTTTGATTCTTTGCATTAATAATTATGGTTTTACTTTTGTACTGTTCCATAAAAAGTGGGTCTTGAATAAATTGTTAAGGTGTTGAAAAATAATTGAATTTTTTTCTGTTAAAATGTCATATCTTGAATTTTGAAAATCGATTTTGACCATACGTGATAATCATTGAGCACTACTATAGTTTCACAATCATGATATGTATTTGATCATTTTATTTTTTACCTAAGTTTTATCATTCCTGCATCTCACTTTTTTCATTTTCTTTTTGCAGCTGCTTCATCAGGAAGCAAAGGACTTACAATAGATATTGCAAAGCTGAGAGAAGAAGCGTGGAGGAATAGCAAATCTGTTGATGCACCGGTAAATCAGAATTATTTTGACTTTTATAGTTGAATCACCCCCACCCCAATCACCCTCAATTTAATCTAATCATTATGTGTGGGAATATGTGAACATATTATTTTTTTACTAAAAAAGGAGATGTATAATATTTTTCTGATTTCTTTTGGTAATTTTAACTTCTTCTGTACATGAGTTGAATGCATTCAATTTGAAATCGTTAAAACACCTTCATATGGCCAATACATCTGAATTATAGAGTGCCTAAGTGTGGCGTCAGTTGTCATGGTGTCTTGGCGGGCTGGTTCTAAAAAGAGTCGCACTTGACGATTGTCTGTAGACATTTTTTTTATGCAGATGACTTTGGCTTGTCTGAAGGATAGGTTGCAAGTGATCATTCTGATGGCAGCCATTTTCTCCTATGAGAAGTAGGTTTTTTTTCCAAGTCCATTTGTTTGGAACCAGGCCGCCATGACACCATGGCAACTGACATCATCGCTTCGGTACTCTATATAAGAGAAACATGCAAGTCCTATTGATTATGATAATATTAATAATGATGATGATGAAAATATTAATATTTCACATTTATTCAATTTCTTAAATATATTAATAATTGTTTGTTCTCAGCAAGCTCATCAGCTGATGAACTTGACGGTTCTGTTAATCTGCCTACAAACTTTTACTTACCAAGCTATACATGTTGTGGAAACATGCAATTTTATAAAAGTCATCTTGTTTATCCCTTTATTTCAGAATCAATACCAAAACACAACAATTGGAGAGTAAGTATAATCTGTTTCTGATTCAAACTTTTCATTTTTTCTTTAAAAATATAATAAACTTTTATCTACGATGGTATCATACTTCAACAACAGGTGCTATAAAGAACATGTGACCATTGTGTAACAGAGCTTGGCAAAGTGTTGTAATGTTAAAATTGTTGTTTTGTTCAGTATAAGGCCTACACTTTTACCCTTCAAAATTTCTTCATTATTGTTCATAGTTTTATGTGATTTCAAAGAGGCTTGCACTTCTTGGCGAGATCCACTTAATCCAATTGTTAAAATAAAGAGTACATTTTGATTGTAAAACTAACTTTGTTTCTGCATCATATTTTTTTTCTTCGGCCGCTCACATATCGTCATATTTTCAATGAATATATATTGGAAATAGTGGCCCACACCGTTGTATTGTCTGAAAACAGCCTCCTAAGTCCTTGACCCTTGTTCCTGCAGAGAATGATCTCTAGATAGCAAAACAAGTTTACCACTTTATGTCATAATTCTAAAATCGGGCTCTCATGATGTTCTTTTTTTAGATAGGCCTACAATGTTTTAACAGCCTAGCAATGACTTTGTAATGATTTGTGTCACATTACAAAGAGCTTTATGAAATACTCCACCTTGTCTATCCTTTCCAAAAGTCTTCCAGAAGATACCTATGAGATACCAGTACAAGATGAACCTCCGGCGTTACCACCCACCATTAGCAGACCGCCAATCAAGAGAATAATAGATGAAAGAGAAGACTTCTATGAAGATCCAGATGATCAAGAATCAGGAAGGGTTTGTAGATCTAGTTTTTTTCATGAACTGCAACCCATGATGAACATTGCTATTATGCGTGACCTGCCACCCTCAAAACTAACAGTAAATTGCCCCAGATGAATGTCACGATTTTCATTGAACGTACTAGACAAGACACATCCTAAGCTTTGAAATGGTTTACATTGTGTAATAATTAAATCAACAATAAGCAACACAGGTACTTGATGGAATGTAGATGATAGCCTGTGAGAGCTTCCATGATTGAGGAGAAAAAAGGGTTTGATTTGGGGTTTACTCACTCATGAAATGTACACTCTGCTTGGTCTTTTAAGTGTAACTTTCCAAATAAACCAGACAAAAAAAAACTTGGGGCCAGAGACTAATTGTGTCTTTTATTTGAATTTACAACTTCACATTTTCGACAGTATGAAGAATTATTATTTCAGATGAGCAAACTTATTACTTTTGACCAGAAAATATTCCCTGGTGGTTCCTTGTTGTTTTGGGGGTGGCATTTCATATTTCCCTCCCCAGAATTCTGATTAGGGACATCCTGGTGTCCATAAGGGTACATGACTTGTACATCTGTAAAAAATAAATACTTTGGATTAATTTGGGAAATGATTGATTCTTTTCACCAGCATAATCTGACAAAATCTGTTTTTTAGCTGCTTTCCATGAAATTCATACTTGAAACTTTATAGTTTTGAAATCAAATTCTAAATCTTTGCCAATCATTTTGACTTTCTAAAAGCTAGCAACATTGGTTAATAGGCACGCTTATCTTAAGAATTAAAGGATGCAGTGGGAATAGCAGAGTGCTGTTGGACTGCTGTGTTTAATTTCTTTATTATATCCCGAAACAAAGCAACGCAATCGAGAACCAGCCGCGCAGTTTGCAAAGCATTTACTCTTCTCCTTATTTCCTTTTTTACTTGGCATTTTAAATTCTCAATATTCCCAAAAGAAACAAGCTGCAAGTAGGTTTGCTCTTTGTATGTTAGCTTTGCAATAGCTGATTCAAGAAATGTATAAATATATGTTCATATATTTTTCATTGTTTCTTCAAATTTGAGTGCGTTTCTGCTCTTAATTCAATGATGTGTGTGGAGATGGCACAATCTATTACCCATCTATCTTACTGCAATCCTTATTTTTTGCATAAAAAATGCCTGGCAAAACCCTTGATTTCAACCCGAAAAAGTGTATCTAAACTCATATGAAATCCATGTACCTGTTCTTTGTATTGATTTGGTTTATCCCTATCTAGGCCTGGGTATTTTGGGAGTTCATATGGCGTGAGGGGGGAGGGGGCCTGCCCCCCTTTATATCTCCGCAGTCGACCGTGCGATCGTGCCGAAAATTGGCATGCGGGTTGCCTGGGACATAATCTACAAGATTGTATAATAATTTTTTTCATGAATAATTCTAATCATGTGAGTGGCTATTATAAGTGATTATGCTAATTGATGCATAATTAGTATGCAAAATCATACTTTTTTCTTCAACTCCCTAAATAAAGCTCCAAATGTACTGATTTTTGGTATAGAAACTCTTTGTGGTGTTCTTAGCAAGTGTACATGAAAAAAATTGCGATATCAAATCATTTTCTTATGTATTATATTGTTTTTTGCAATTTCTTATGTATTACTCTGTTTTTTGACCTTTTTTTTTCATTGTTTTTTCAATGAAATTTGTTTGGGACTCTTCTGTGATCATAAAAAGCATAAAATAAATACATTTAGACCAGCAAAACTAAAAATAATCATGCATTTATGAATTTTGGTTGAAAACACAATTTGCATTGACTCTGTACACAAAATCACGTTTTTGAGCAATTTTTGGTCTGACATGCACTTACATAATGTTGTGTAATTTCGGAACCACGTACCCGGGTGACACAAAATTGGTCTCAAAAGTTGCGCAAGACTTAAAAGTAAAAAGTCAGCGAGCGGCGCAGTAAAAAAAAATTTGCGCGGCAAAAATCTTTGAAGAGCGGGGCTCCGAGCCCCCCTCCCCCGGCCTACATAGGGTTATATATATCCCAAGTTTGCCCTCCCAACAAGTACACCAGACCTCTACATTATGTAATTTAGGATTATAATTTAATAGCAGTGTATGATTCAGTTTGCATTTCCTGTACCCCTTTGTAGCCTATTAGTGAGGGGTGTGACATTGAAATATTCTTCAATTTTTCACTGAATCAATTATTTTCTTGTTGAGGTAGTTTTACTGAATAATTGTAAACCTACATATTATTACAAGAGAAGGGAGATTAGCAGGAGTAGAGATGTGGCGGAAAGGCGGGGGGGGGGGGGGGGGGGGGGGGGGGTTTGTTCTCATTCCGATCCCTAAACAATGCATGACCTATGGATACAGGCACAGTGGCATCTTGATCGGGGGGGGGGGGGACATGGTCATATAAATAGATTGATAGGGTGGAAATGAATTATCTCTAACTCTAGGGGAGGAAATGATTACTTGACCGTTTGCATGGAATACTGTTAATTAGTTCACAATCTTTTATTGAATCAGGAATCGAATCATTACATCAGGCTACTTTCTTGGCTAATTTTGTTCTATAAATTTCCTCTGTTTTGGTATGAATCCTAATGAACAGGGAAATCAAAGTAATTGAAATGGGTAATTTACTGCTTTATGGCTGCTGAACATAAGGAGATTTGCAAAACAAAATACTACTACATGTTTATTCTCCTCCGTTTAATGTACAATGGACTATACATGCACATTGTGAGTGCAGCCGACAGTGTATACTTAAGATTTTTGAGAGAAGCACACAATATTTGTTTTACTTTTGGAATTTAAATTGAGAAAAGAAATTCAGCTGGAATGGATTTGGATGAAAGTTTTGAATTTGTTTATATTGAGGATATTCCACATGCATTGGTAAGTATTCCATGTATATTTCTTCAATTATTGATGTACATGTAGCTATTAAAAAGCAATGTCTTAAATTGTTAAAACCCTTGAACATATATACACACAACGTATTTATGCATGTTGTTCAGTAAGGCACTTTTATATCCACGTTATCACAGATATGTACTTTGTGATTAGGAATTTTTTTTAGCTCCGAAAAATGCCAGGAATTTCTCAGTGTGAAAGTAAAATTACAGAGTATTCTCAAAATATAAGTTATTACATGGAGGTAATTTTTATATATACTAAGCTAGAATAGTTCTTAGAGCTGCTAGATTAATTTCTTTAAGAAAGACTATTCTCATACCTGTCAAAATATGAGGCCTTGTTTTGGAATTTCACCAAGTGGTTATACAAATTTAATTGAAGACTATTTTTAGTCAGATTTCATGGAACTTTATCAGATCTACCATCTTGGACAATAAAGCACATCACATTGGAGTGAGCCTTGAATTAAAAGAGAAAATATAATCTGTTAACAAAATGAAAAACAAAACTGTTGTGGATTTTTATCTCAAACTTTTAAAGAGTAATGCATCAATCCAATTTGAGTGTAAGAAAGGGATAGCACCCTACTTATAAAGTTCTATGTACAGTACCCCCAACTCCCTGCTTTTAATATCTTCTTTGGAAAGTACTTTTATAGAAGTGAGAGATACATGTATCCTGATATAGCATCAGCAGCTGCTGTATATGACTACTCAGCTGAGATTATTTATTCAGTTCTTGACAAGTATCTCAAGTTGAATTACTCTGTAAATTTATATATCTCCTTTGATATGTTGTCGATATAGACAAATATTTCAATGTAATTGGAGAGGTATCTTGGTTAAGCAGTAATAACTATTATACTGTATTTGACCACTTATCAATGGTAATTCATTTATTCCTTGACCTGCATTATATCAAGTCTTTCCAATCAATCTTTCAGGGATCAATGCCACCTGGGTCATGCAGTGATGAAGGGAGTGGTAATACGTTTGTATTCTCACAAAAAGGAGACAAGACTGGTAAGAAACATTCTCAAGTTGTTGTGATGCTTGATGATTCACGTTTTATCCGACAGTTGCCATGGTATCATTGCCTCACGACCAACCAGAATCAAGGAAAATTGTCAGATCTGACAACTTTTCTGACAGAAACATTGGCGGCGGAAGCCAAAAAATTTAGGGGGTGTCCACCTGAAATTTTGGGATGGACACAGGTAAAAAATTGGACAAGTGCACCCAAAACAGTTATCAACCTAAATTTTAGGTGTGGCTTACCAAAAATTTGTGAAAAGCAAAAAAAAAAAGTAAAGTCATCAACCTAACTTTTAGGGGGGGGATAATCATGTTTCAGGAGGAGGGTCCACGTGAATTTAGGGGGGGACGCAGAAAAAAAATTGACAAGCAAAGGATATCAAAAAAAAAATTAGGGGGGGGACCATCCCCCCACCTAAAATTTAGGGGGGGACACGTCTCCCCCATCCTCCCCCGCTTCCGCCGCCTATGGACAGAAATGTTGATGAAACACTCCCCTGAATCAAGAGCATGATGCATGGTGAATGGAGGCAATTTGATGCAGAGTTGTGTAAAATAGTTTGGTGGAAAATTATGCACCTTATCAAAACTTCAATCCATATTTTGATAAAGTTTCTATTGGGGATCTAATTCAGTATCTTTCCATTTCTAATCATTTAATTCTGCATAAAAATCTCTTTGAAATCCACAGAGTAGTGGACTTTAGCTATGATCTTGCTAGGTGACTAACATGATGTACCTTGTAAAAAGTCAGTGCCATGTCATTTTGCAGGAAACCTGCTATAAAGAATCTGTGGCCTGTATTCTGAAGTTGGGTTTAATTCAAACTCTCACTCTCCACATGGCCTGTTACGCACTCACGTCTAGGAAAATTGTCAAAAAGGGTCCAGTTTCAGGCATTTGGGTGGCGTTGATGTCTTTGGCAAAAAGGGTTGCATTTCACCACCATTCCGTGGTAAAAGGCTAGCCTTTGCTCTCTCTCTTCACGCCATTTAGGGTGCTAATTTAGCTTTGAAAATTATGTCATTTGGGGGTGCAAATTTTGGCAAATTTGAAGAGACCCGGGAGCAGATCTAAGCCATAAACACCATGAAGGGTGATTTGAAGGGATACAAAATAATCCTTGCACATGCTGGCGTGGCCAGCGCAGCACTTATGAGAGTCAGATGAGCTACCCCTGTACATTCCTAGCTAGTCTCTTACACCTTGCTCTATACTAGGCAGCATGCATTATCCACAGGTATCATATCAATCGATTTCGATGTTTACGCCACATAGGGTATCAAATTAGGGGATTTCCTTGTTCACACCATTTAGATGGCTTTTCTCATGGGTCATGCAGAGCTGCCAAGTAGTACTGATTTTCAGTATTTAGTACTGAAAAGTGAGAAGAATACTGATAGTTTCATGTAAAATACTGATTTCTTAAGTTTCAGCTTTACATGTGGTCCTATGGTATTCTCTGAAAATACTGATTTCCTCACCGAAATACTGATTTTCAGCTTTAAAAATACTGAAATGTTCTTTTTCTGGTTGGTAGCTCTGGTCATGCCATGTAGGGTTGCAAATTTACTTAATGTCATTACGCCATTTAGGATGAATTTCTGAGGTTGTCGGACACGGATGGATAGCAGCCCATGTGGAGAGTGACCCCCCCCCCCCACGGGTCCGAAGTTCCGGTTTAACTATGGATAGCCCATTGTGACATAAATCTCTTACAGTAGAGGTTCATTTTAAAAATTGGCCTTGCCCTCACTTAAGAATATTGAAATTAACATCTCAAATGCAGTACATATAATTCTCTAAGCTAACTTCCATTTTGGAAGATGAATCCCAACAGGAGTACACCATTTATGAAACGGCGCAGTTTCATCAGAAGTGACTTTTTTCTTCCACCCTTCCAATTAGATCATCAAATCGAAGAGGATTTCAACAGTGACTCCACAGAATATGAAGATGTTGAAGATATCGATTTAGAACAACCTCAGCAGTAAGTACATCTTGGTATCTTGGTATTTATCCATATATTTAATTAATCATACTTACTTTACAGGCATGGATGGGACTTGTTGCAATTTCAGCAGTCTGTTTCCTCCTCCTGATAACACAAGAACTGTTTGATTGGTCATCTTCAAATCTACTCAAAGTTTGCATGTTGGAGTGACCACTATCTGCACCGTTTTGGGGTATCGAATTCTGAGTTTCAGGGTCATGAAGGTTGTTATATTAGATTAGATTAGTCCGTGGTTACTGCAAAACCATTTGAGTGATTCACTTAAAATTTGAATAAACTATTGTCTTTTATTATTACCATAATATATACATATATGTTTAAAAAGATTTGAACGATCTGCATATTATTTTACCAGTGATAGTACCTATTATTATGTACACCGATTATTGTTATATTCAGAGAAAAGCAGAAGAAACCGAAGGTGGACAAACTGGAGGAGTTCAAGAATGACCACAGAAATGAAGAGGACATTGACCTCATCGATAGGCTTCTTATGCTAAACAACTATTTCAGTACAATTAAGAGTGTTGGCAAGTGGGAAAAACGTTACTGCATAGCGAGGGATGGACAACTCTTCATCTACAAATCATATAAGGTAGGTTCTTTTAGTCTTATTACTCAGCACTATGTTATTTAAGTATTTCCTAGAAAAAAATGTTATAATTATACTTTTCAAATGCTATGCAATGACTGATTGAATAATTATTGAAATGAGACATGTATACATTGCTTGGAAAAATGCTAGAAACTGTTAAAATTCTCCCCCCCACAAGAAAAAAATAATAATATGGTTAGAGGAAAGGAAAAAAGTGAAATTAATTTGAAAAGACAAACAACTCTTGAGTATTGCTCTAACCATATTTGGAGAAAATAAAGATTGTCAAAGGAAATAGTTTTAAAAATTAGAATGCATCACATTAATTTTATTGATGTGGTCTCTCACAATTAGTTATAAAGGATCAATGAACTAATCAAAGGATTTGACAACAATTACACACATGTACAAACTGTACCGTTCAAAACAAATCAAAGAGGTTTTTTTATCTGAACACTAATTTTGAATAGTGAAAAATCTATGTTAATTATTTGAAATAGAAAAAAATACGAAGTAGAAGTCCTCTTAAAATTAATTTTGGTCAATTAAAAGTGTGCATGGAATCATCTGAGTAGTGCCAGATCAACTTTAAGATTTACATGTAAGGTTCAAATTCATTTGTCACTTTTATCTATTTACCCTAGAAAGTCTATGCATAAAATTCAGATTCCAACTACACCTGTATATGCAATTTGGCATTTTTTTATCCATATTTGTTATTGATATAAATTCCAAATAGATGAAAACATGTATTTACATAGTAACATTTATACAAATTGGCATCTTTCCAAGTATATTTGCTTCTAACGATGTTCAGACTAGATGAAGAGTAAGACGATTCATATTGGCACTATGCTTTCTCTTTATAGGACAAGCAATCGAAGGCCCAGCGGTTACCGTTGATGGGCTACAATGTGTTCTTACTAGGACAACAAGGTAAACAAGATCATGTGATCAGGATTGAACATCACAATATCAAACCTCCTATTCTTCTCGCTTCAGAGTCAGCTGAAACATCAAACAAGTGGGTTGCTGTGAGTATGATGATTACAGGATGTTATCCCTTGGATTGAATGGTAGCTCGAGCTAAAGCTGGGGTAATAATAGCAGCACTTTGTATCCTCAGGCAAAAAGTGCTTTATAAATCCAGCTATTATTATTATTATTGGTATATGACATTGAACAGAGGAGTAAGGGAAAACCCTTACTCTAAATTGTCTTTTTTCCAGATGTCATCTTTTTTATCTAATTTAAAGATTTCCTTAAAGAAAAATAGCAAAATCCATTTTTTTCTCAAGTATTTCTTCATTTTTAAATTTCTTATGTATTTCTATGTTTTTTCATCTTTTGTCTTTCATTGTTGTTTTTTTCAATGGAAGCTATTACAGACCATTTAACAACTGAATTAACCCTAAATTAATTAAGCAGACCAATAAGAAAAAAATATGTGTAATCACCTTTTTATGAATTTCATCTCCTTTAGACCTGTACACAAAGTATGAAAATGAGCCATTTTTGGCATGACATTGTCTCATAAAAAGTCATGTGACATTGCGATGATGTACCTGTATGGTCTCAAAAATTGCACAAGGCTTCAAAGAAAAAAGTCATAAATTTTGCGGTGCTATCTTTTGTATTTCAGAAATATCGCATGAAGCTTTGAAGGGGGGGGCATCATGGGCCTCAGTCCTTTTGGGGTTAAGCTTTCACATGGTCATCTTCATGTGGTGTTCCTGAACAAAGCAAACAACATTTGTGATAATAAATAAAATGTTGCCAAACAGGGCTATTGCTTTGCTAGTAGAATTTGATCTCTTGTGCTTGTAAAACTGGTTGATTTGTGCAATATCTAAATGCTGAATTGGTTGAAGTGGGAGCATAAGTGCCATTTAGAAATGAAGCTGTGTTCCTTTCTTGGTTTTAAGGTTTCTAAGCCTATTGAATGCATGTATTTATTCTTGGTTGGTTCTCATGTACAAATAAAAATAAGCATTGTGCATAAAGAAGCCCTTCTTGTTTTCTTCAATAAGTCCAGATTGCGCTCTCATTATTTCATTCCATTCTCCAGCTTCAGTTCTAAATAATTATGCAGTGATCTTGTTTAAACTCTTACATTTCTTGTTTACCATTTCATTTTATCCTTGCTTCACTTTTTTTTCCTTTATTAATCCTCAGTGTACATTCGCACTGTTTGTTTCTCCTCTTGCTTTTCTATCTCACATTTCTCTCAAATTTGCTTCCCTGTCACATCTCATTCCATTTCCAATTCATCTTCTGTCCTGCATTCATATATCTCTCTTGATTGCTCTCTCTCTCTCTTTTCTCTTTATCTCTTTATTCACTGTTTATATAATGTTCTTTTATCCTCTTCCCCCCCACATTTTCCCTACCTCCTTATAATCTTCAACTCTTTTTAATTCTTTTTTGCAGGTCCTTCAGAGGTATTCTACCATAAATCACACCATTGTTCCTGGAGGTCAGCAGGATGAAGAGGATGGAGAGGAAAGTCCAGACAAAAAGAAAGGTACGGTCAGTTCCCCCATGTCTGCGCGGTCTCCCTAGTCTGCGCACCCTCGTAACTGCGCGATTCTAGTAAAAGAGGATAGGTAATGAGCACAAACTTTACACATGCAATACGTAGACAGGTATTCATAAAAAAATCCGACTCAAAATGGTGGAAATTGAATTCAAGGCATTTCATGTGACAGCCTCATAATGCAGCCTTTGTCATCAAAATCCCTGAATCGTGTGCAAAGTGAATGGGTGCGCAGACATGGGGTACCATTTTTTTTTTCAATCTGAAAATGACTGCCCGAGGTTTTTTCAAGAAAATCCTATATTTTCTTCCATTTTTCAATGAGAAATTTGGTACACTTACTGTTAACAATATAAGGAACATTAATAACCAAACGATTATGTGAAATAAGATATTCATGTTAAATCTTAACTCAAATTGTTAGGTGCGCAGACTTGGGGCCCATCATCATATATGTTATCTATGAAACACTCCCTAATTTCAATAAGCCAGTTCATGGTTAGCTCGTGATCAACTTTTCTTAAATGACCTTTTTGATTTTCATTAGGATTAGCACTATCATTTTCAAATGTAGATATTGCGTAAACTTTACCTAGAGTATTAAAATTCTAAGAACAAAAGGCATTGTATAGACCAGGTGAATACATGTAGAATAGTACATCAGGGATAAAGTTTGGAAATCTGTTTTATTGTCTGCCTTTGGCACATTTGACTATTTTTAGGCTACTGTCAAATACCAGTGAATATGAAGGCTCTATTTATTACTCTTCAGCTTGGATGTGATGAAAAGAATATTTCAAAAGGAATACATGAATAATCATCAAATAAAAAATGCCTATGCCACTGAATTTGAAAACCATCTTCATGGTTTGTCTCAAATGACCTTTTACTGCGTGTGCGCAGTTTTACAACCGTGAACAGGCTTATTGATTTCAGTCAGGTACTTACATATACAACTCTGTTGTATTCTATACTCTTACCAAAAATGACATTTTTTTTTCAAATATGATTGTGTCTCCTCTTTTTAATCTTTAATCAGGTTTTGGGGCTGAAAATAATCATGTGAAAATACAAGAGTAAAATTCTCTTGGCAAAATGTAGAAAATTTCATCTGAATCTGATAACAAATAACATTTTTGTTTTAAATTTGTGACCTTAGTTACATGTACCCTGTCATGATCACTTTCCCTTTTCTAATGACCTGAAATCATAGTTATTGTATATGTTATGTTAATCCAGTATTTTTCATTTTTGGTGAAAAACCTTAATAGAGTACATAAATTTTCATATGATAATACATAAAAGAATAAGTGGGGATTAGGCATCATCAGCTTGCATAGAAATGCTTTACCGAAATAATGCAAAGCTTTAAAATTTCAGAATTTGTTATATTTTGGATGAAATTTTCAATGATTTGATTGTCTTTTTTACTTTATCTTCTCAAATCATGCTATTTACAGCCTTGAGTATCCATGTTGTTTTTATAATTTTCACATTTATTAGAAATGAAGGGGGTTACTTAGTTATACACTTCTGACTTTCCATAAATCCTTGAGATTCTTCTTATCATATTGCTTGTATTTGGTCTTTATGTTTTCTTGGTTATGACAAAGAAAATAAAAATTATAATGGTGAAAAGAACAAAACTTCAATTTCAAAATATTCCAGTCACAGTTAATATACAAAAGTATACTATAAAAATGATAACATGGAAAATAAAAACATCTGAGTCACAGTGGGCAGTGCTTGGATACTCATTTGTGATATGACAGGTGTTTTATAGACCACTTCATTGTCAAGTCAGTGTTATACATTGTATGCAGGTCAGTAGAAATCCAATGAACGGGACATCCTGATAAAGCTGTATGTCCTATACGGGTAAAAGAAATGAAGCAAATCATCTGATCAAAACTTATTAAACCATTTGGTTTTGTAAGCTTCACTGATTGAATATTTGTTTTCATTTGTCATAAGCTTGTTCTTAAAGCATTGGTCACTGGTCAAACCAGTGGTCATATATCGTCAGGAGAAAGGTCATTCAAAGAATTATGTACTCATCATTTACCCTAGAACCCTATCTATAGTCACCAACCTGGCCACTCCAAGAATTATGCACTCACCATTTACCCCCAAACCCTCTCAATACTCATCAAACCAAATGAAAATGTTTGTCTGGACTATAATCCCTAACTTAGGATTGAATGGAACCTTAAAACAGGTGTTTGTTAGTATGATGTCAAGTTATAATCCATGAAGGTCAAAATCATGTCACAATCTTGGAGTTATTTTTTTGATTTTCACATGTCCATGTCCAACCAGATTACAAGCACTTGCAGATCAGTTATCAGTTGCACAATACTGGTTTTATACAAAAAATATCTCACTGACTCGCTCAGCAACAGAGAAACTGGTACATTCACTCATTTCTTCACGATTCAATTTTGGTAATAGCCTCCGGACCAACCTCAGATAAAATATTTCCACTATACTTTCCCAAACCCGATATATTTTTATATTGTCTGGTCCTTGACCTCTGAATAGGCAGCATCATCTGAGCTGGATTTATGAATTCATATAAAGGGTATAAGAGCCATAATACAAAGGTTATTACTTAAGGTGGACATCCTTGTAAAAAAGGCATGAAACAATTCAAAATATGATCAAGTTTACATTGACTAGATTGTGGAACTTGAGTGTAGACATTTTGCTTTACTAATAAATGTTCATTCTTCTTAGACATTGATTTTCATACACTCACCTACATCTTCCAGGTAAATTGTTTCATCGAGAAAAGAAAGATGGAACTCCACAACTCACCATGGAAGGAGATGTATTATCAGGTAGGCTATTATATATATCGATCATCATTAGTCGTCCTTTACACATTAAGTGCCACTCAACTTTGAGTAATCATATAAGGATAGATATTTTGAAAATTATTTCTTCTACAAAAAAATTAGAACATTTTTAAAGGAGAAGCCTTCTTTCATGTTGCTTTTTACTGCATACATGGATAAAACAAATAGGGAACAATTAAGGATGCCAAAATATTTTTGCAGATGTCTGAATTGATAAAATAAAATATAATTTTCTTGAAATGTGTCTTTCCACCCTTGATTATGATGTCAGGAAAACGTTCCCAGTAATAACAAAGTCAACTCATTATCATTCAGAGAAGAGTCATGCTCTAGGATATTTGTAAATGAATAAATCTTATTTTACATGTATCATACATACCATTCCTCATTTATCTTATTCCACAAAGAAACAATTTTGTAGCCAAGTTAAGAATTCATTATATTTTAACATAACCTCATTTAGGTACAAATCTATCTTTTCTATCATAATTTTATATTTTGGATTATTTTCCCTGTCCCTCAAGGTTATGTAAACATTTTTGGGGCCAAGTTTGGAGAAGCGAAGATCAGACGGAGATGGATCTCTCTACATGATATGGTATTCTCATGCTCTGTGGCCAGAGAGGAACCTAAGAGTTTTAGCTTTAATATCAGAGGTATTGATGTCACTGCAGCTGATAAGAAGGAAGTCAAGATGAAAGGAGCATTCAAACTCAGCAAAGATGGAGAGGTCTACTTGTTTATTGAAGTAAGTGAAAATTGCTTGATTTGTTACTTATCAACTTACTTTTTAACCTACTTTATTGCTTACTTACCGACTTCTTACATTCTTATTTACTTACAATGTACATGTACTTACTACTCACGCACTTGCTTACTTACGTGTACATACTCACTTACTAATGACTTTCCTCTATTTGCCTTCTTACTTTCGTACTTATTTCTTGCTTACGTAATTACTTACCACCCACTTATTTACATTTACTTTCTTCTTACCTACATACTTAGTTAATACTTATTTTCTCTGTTACTTTTTACATAAGATTATCTATTGACTTTACTTTACTTAATCAATTTTATTATCAATTTTATTTTATGTACATATACAGTATGCCTACTCACTTCACTTTTTTCATTTATTTCCAGGCACTCAACATGTTAGATGCTGGACACCTGCTGAAGAAGCTTGTATCAGCCTCCATGAGTGCTACTACCAAGACAAGCACCGGAGGAAGACCGGCAAGCTCTAATGCAGCTGAGGAGAGTGGCATGGTGGCTAAGCTACTTGCTTCTTTTGAGACGGCTGCTGATCAGACGGATAACGCACAGGTAGGTTCATCTGTTAATCTCTTGATTGGTTTCAAAGGGGGAGTCCACCGTAATCATGTTGGATTCAATAGATAGACCGGACTTGTAATAATATTTTGCATTTATATAGTGCTTGACACAGCAGAAAGATGTCTTTCTAGATGGTATACAGATATTTTATTACAAATCACTGATTTGTGGATTACTCTTTACCTTAGTTCACCTGATTCTATTGAAATCTAAGCTGATTTTATGGTAGACTTCCTCGTATTAGTACAGGGAAAAATGAACTATTGATGTCATGTAGCCTGCATTTTAGTGCAATGTAGTTCATTGCATATCATGGGATTCAGTTTCAACGTGTTTGATTGTTGTGTGTAATTTTGCACTATATATTTTGCTTTTTGTTGAATACTAATTATGGTTTTATGTTCAATATCCTCAATCCGACTTACCTTAATATTTAAAAGTAAAGACGCAGAGCAGTTGGTTCTGTGAACCTGGACGCACTAACATCAAGCTTATTGATCGATTATTTTGCTGATTTGATAAGCTTTGATTGTTGTGTATGATCATTAAATAAAATTTCCCTGCGATCAATTGCTTTGCCTAATGATGCAGCATCAAGACCTATTGTACAACGCCTACTTAGCTTGTTGTACGCGATCAAATGGGAGGCTGAATGTCACACATTCGTACCGTTGCACACAAGACGTACCATCCAAAATGTACCGTCCAAAATGTACCATTGCACGGCTTTAGGAGGTGACGTCACAATGCGATTTCATTGAATAAGATGACAATGCGCGTACAAACCGCTGGCTAAATGCGCAATGCTGTCCAAGATCATGTGCGCTTGTGGGCCCGGCTTGTGGGATTTTGCTTTTTGCTTTCAATATTTTTGCTCCTTTTTCATAGATTACTGGAGGGAAAAACTCTTCTTTTTTCATATTTTCGCTAGATTCCGAGGCGTTGTACAACACAAATAGCGAATATTCTTATTCGTGCAATGGTGCGAGATTTCGCACTCATGCCTATTCGCTATTTGTATATTGCTCTGTGCTTTTTACAATTTTAAAGTGGTTCAAAGAATGTTGGGGGTTTATATTATATTTATTTTCAATGATGGTGGGACAAACCAGGCGCGGATCCAGGGGGAGGGGGGGGGGGCTGAAGGTGCGCTATCCTCCTCCCCCCTTTTCCGTAGGAATAAAAATATATAAAAAAGAGAAAGATCAATTGCCCTTTAATATACAGTAGGTGAAAACCTTTTTGGGGGAGGGGGCTTGTTACTTTTTTGGGGGATGAATTACTTACCTTAATTTCAGGTAACAACGTTTGTTTATGCTTATAAAATTTCCAATGGGTAAAATGTGCCATCACTTTTTAAAAATCCTGGATCCTGTAGCACTCCGTAAAATTTCAACTCTGGATCCGCGCCTGCAAGTAGATGATTTTTTTTTCTTGATGAACTCCCTGGTGGATACTAATATTGTGGGAATTTGTTTTTTCTGTTTTGTTTTCTGAGCCTTCATATTATATTCGTCAGAATTGTCACTGTTTTAGGGGCCATTGTTAGTATCGATGTAGATGATAACATTTATATGTCATCATAGGCTGGTGGAATAAAGCATGTTTATTTCTATACGAAAGATAAATATTATATTGATTTTGTTATACGGTATTTAGGAATACTCTGTTTTCCAATCACAAACGGTATATACTCCAAGATTGTTTATGATTTCATTTCCTTTGTTACTCACTCCAACCCCCTCTCCATTTACCTGTCCCCATTTTCAAATGGCATTGCAATATTTAGATCAAAAGAGGAAGAAGAGTACAATTACAAAATCAACTGAATAAGGTTTGTTTGCATGCGTTATACAATGTAACCCTGCATGGATATAGACACTTATAATTATCATTTTATATTATCTTGTTTTATCAGTTCTTAATAAGTTTGTTTTATGAAGGGAAAATATGACATATTAGGAAAAGGTGAGAGATTCACTGAATTTACTACAACATAATTATTTTCTGTATGGCTAAAAGGCTTACAGCCTGAAGGAATTGCAATTTTTTAAAGATTATTAGCTAATAAATCCTTAGGTTGGCTAAAAAGATAAAAGCCTTTTAGTACTTAACTTTTTATCATATCCTTTCTCTATTGATTGATTATTTGATTAGCTTTTGGATACATTATTTTTGAAGACGTTTACTTTATTTGGTGCCAATATTCAGGTAGCTCTGAAACAAATATCATTGTTGCCAAATCTAGCTATTGTTTAGCAGTCAGAATATACTGTTCGGCCCTAAATCATTTATGTGAAGACCCTCCTTTTAATATATTTTCAATTCAGTATGTAAAGCATTTTTTTCCTAGTGGAGAACTAATTAAATCAGTGTCTTTGCTTCAAATCATGTAACTAATCTTGATCGCTTTTAACAAATGATTGTATCCATGTCTCCATCGCATGTGTATGTACAATGTATACTGTAAATTATGAAAGTCTATCCCATATGAAATTGTAGTTTGAAATTATTACAGCTGGAATTTGAATGCTTTATATAAATCCACATTTGACATATTAGCATCATTAGATGTTATTTACAGAGGTGTTATTGGTAATAACCGTCTTCAAATGATTTTTCCTATCTATAAATTATATTTTTTCTATCAGGTATGCTGCAGAAACAAAACAACAACTCAGTTTGTTGCAAAAATGTACATGTTTGAGTGTTCCTTATCTGTGATTAGAAACAAAAGCTTCAGTCTCTGTATTTTGGTTGTTCCGCTGAACTGTGTTGGCTCCACTCACCCATACATAGACTGAAGAGTTGTTGGCTCGTACCTATATACAGCCAACGTATTAGCAGTAACGTTAGATCTAACATTCGGCGGAAACCCAATTTTTCTACGTTCTACTTCATTCTTGTATTGTCATTCATCCATTGGTGACAACGATGATCTTATAATTATACATATGGTTTATCATCTGATAGATCCACTTTGCAGAGTGTTCAAGGCACATTGAAAGAGGAAGAGAGGGAGGGGGGGGGGGGGAGGGCGGAGGGCGGGGAAGAAGGGGTTAATATGACAATTAAGAATACGGAGCATTGTTAAAGTACAGTACCTTATTATTGCACAAAAATTACTAAAATGGTAACTTTGCCATCCAATGGTAAACTTCCCCTGAAATCATTAATTCTGATTTGACATTTAACCTTTCTCTTTTTCATACCTACATATCTAAGTTTTATTCTATTGTGACTTGATATGATTGATTGTGATTATTTCGTTATGAATAAAACAAACAAATACAGAGAAGGTTTTCAACAATAAGTCAGCTGTCTACGGCATCTACCATTGAGCCATTATACGATGATACAGATTTGTCTCCAGGGCCGGAAGAAAACTATGAAAACAGCATTGTAAGATCTCCACCTTCCGATGCTGCAGGAAAGCGAAAGAATTTTTTTAAAGATAAGCTTGTGAGTCTTGTTGTTCAAAAGGGTATTCTAGAGCTGTCTGCCTTTGCTGGGAAAAGCTGGTTATCATTCAAAGCACCATTGCAGCAAGCTTATTAAAACTTCTTTTTTAAATTAGTGTATAATCATGAAATTTGCATAGAATACAAAGTTAAACCTTCCACCTTAATCCCCACAATTTTCCAACATTATTTTGAGATTTTAATCTAAAATGAAAACGAAGTAGATCCATAGCGTTTAAGTTGGGTGTAACTTCTGGAACTTTAGATATAACTTGTATAATGTATTGATTTCATTTGAAAAAGAAAACATCCAGGAGATATACAAAAAATAATGGAAACCACTGTTTGGAATTTCATGCTTACTGAATCGTGAGGCATGCATATGGTGATGTGATCTAATAAAAATGCTTGTATTTTGGCTTTGATTTAATGGCAAACATTTCAGATATGTCAGAAGACAGAGGATCATTGTTGGTTCATTTTTAGTTATTTATACCCAAATATGTATTCTAGCTCCCTATCAAGAACCGTCCATGGCAAATTAATGTGGGTTTTAGGGAGATGGTTACACATTGTACATATTTATTTCATAATTGACACAATGACATTATAGCTGTTAGCAAGGCACTGGTAGCACTCACCTGTTGGTCTGTGTGTCTGGAATTTGCCCGCCATCTATCAAGTCATGTGTTCAGGTTTCCCGATGATACAATATACATTAACGGTCACAACCAACTCCTTATTATGCAATGGTATGCCATAGGTAATAAAGAAGTGCAGGTGAAATAGTAGAATGCATTGCTTAGAAGGTCCCAGTAGCTGAGATGAATCATTGTTATTATTTACATTTCTTCGTATTTTTGTATTGTTGGTTTTTGTTGTTTCTTGCTGCTGATGTTTTTTTTTTCTTTAGGGATTATGATGGTGCATCACATTGATAAGAATAATTGATGATATATTGGCTAATGAGAGAGGGGGGGATAGGGGAATGAGAAGGTTGTACTTTGGGATATTTATAGTTTTTAATTTCATGTGCAAAATGCAAAACATACATGTATAGCCATATATGTATACTTCGGGTTTGGCATGGCAATCTCATTTCAAATTGCACTCATTAAAAAAAAATCATACATCAGTCGCACGTGAGTGGGTGCGTGTTTAAATTGTGTGTGTTTTTGAGTGTGTGTTGAAGTGAGTGTGTATAATGGATATGATGTGTCTTGTGTTCTTATTTGGGTGAATAACCTTTGAAATTATCTACTTGCAATAGAGGATCAATTCTTTAACTTGCATTTTCAGATTTACTGGTCATTGGAATGTGTATAATATTTAGCAAATGTCAATTTGTAATACCCTTAGCTTTAGGATAGCATACTCACAATAACAGGCATTGCAGTCATTGAAAGAAAGGCAAATTTGCTGGAATAGAACGTTAAAGAAAATCATAGTTACAGAACAAAATATACTTATAAAGAAAAGGCGCTTTCTAAATTAATTGAGACAAAGAGGAGAGAGAGAGAGAAGGGAAGAAAGAGAAGATCAAATTTTAAGTTATTATTTCTTATCTACTTTTTATCTGGCCCACATGACTTGCTGACAAATATCATTTATTTAATGTCACATTGTCACCTATAAACACATCGTTAACTCATCATGATATCTTCCCCCCCCCTCTCATTTACATATAAATAATTTAAATTTGCAATTTTTGTCTCACCTGCGAAGCAAAGTGAGACTATAGGCGCCGCTTTTCCGACAGCGACGGCGGCGGCGTCAACATCAAATCTTAACCTGAGGTTAAGTTTTTGAAATGACATCATAACTTCTAAAGTATATGGACCTAGTTAATAAAACCTGGCCATAAGGTTAATCAAGTATTACTGAACATCCTATTAGAGTTTCATGTCACATGACCAAGGTCAAAGGTCATTTAGGGTCAATGAACTTAGACCATGTTGGAGGAATCAACATCGAAATCTTAACCTGAGGTTAAGTTTTTGAAATGTCATCATAACTTAGAAAATATGTGGACCTAGTTCATGAAACTTGGACATAAGGTTAATTAAGTATCACTGAACATCCTGCATGAGTTTCACGTCACATGACCAAGGTCAAAGGTCATTTAGGGTCAATGAACTTTGGCCGAATTGGGGATATCTGTTGAATTCCCATCATAACTTTGAAAGTTTATGGATCTGATTCATGAAACTTGGACATAATAGTAATCAAGCATCACTGAACATTTTGTGCAAGTTTCAGGTCTCATGATTAAGGTCAAAGGTCATTTAGGGTCAATGAACTTTGGCCGAATCAGGGTATCTGTTGAATTACCATCATAACTTTGAAAGTTTATGGATCTGATTCATGAAACTTGTACATAAGAGTAATCAAGTATCACTGAACATCCTGTTCCAGTTTCAGGTCACATGATCAAGGTCAAAGGTCATGTAAGGTCAATGAACTTTGGCCATGTTGGGTTTTTTTGTTGAATAACCGTCATATATCTGTAAGTTTATTGGTCTAGTTCATAAAAAGTGGACATAAGAGTAACCATGTATCACTGAACATCCTGTGCGCGTTTCAGGTCACATGACCAAGGTCAAAGGTCAATGAACTTTGGCCGAATTGGGTGTATCTGTTGAATAACCATCATATCTCTGTAAGTTTATTGGTCTAGTTCATAAAAAGTGGACATAAGAGTAACCATGTATCACTGAACATCTTCTGCGAGTTAGAGTCGTATTCAAAGTCAGCACTGCTGCTATATTGAACTGCGTGATGCAGGTGAGACGGCCAGAGGCATTCCACTTGTTTGTGGTTGGACATGAAACTTGGACATAATAGTAATCAAGCATCACTGAACATTTTGTGCAAGTTTCAGGTCTCATGATTAAGGTCAAAGGTCATTTAGGGTCAATGAACTTTGGCCGAATCGGGGGTATCTGTTGAATTACCATCATAACTTTGAAAGTTTATTGGTCTAGTTTGTAAACTTGGACATTAGAGTAATCAAGTATCACTGAACATCCTGTGCGCGTTTCAGGTCACATGACCAAGGTCAAAGGTCAATGAACTTTGGCCGAATTGGGTGTATCTGTTGAATTACCATCATAACTTTGAAATTTTATGGATCTGATTCATGAAACTTGTACATAAGAGTAATCAAGTATCACTGAACATCCTGTTTGAGTTTCAGGTCACATGATCAAGGTCAAAGGTCATTTAGGGTCAATGAACTTTGGCCGAATCGGGGTATCTGTTGAATTACCATCATAACTTTGAAAGTTTATTGGTCTAGTTCGTTAAACTTGGACATTAGAGTAATCAAGTATCACTGAACATCCTGTGCGCGTTTCAGGTCACATGACCAAGGTCAAAGGTCAATGAACTTTGGCCGAATTGGGTGTATCTGTTGAATAACCATCATATCTCTGTAAGTTTATTGGTCTAGTTCATAAAAAGTGGACATAAGAGTAACCATGTATCACTGAACATCTTGTGCGAGTTAGAGTCGTATTCAAAGTCAGCACTGCTGCTATATTGAACTGCGTGATGCAGGTGAGACGGCCAGAGGCATTCCACTTGTTTGTGGTTTAGCTTGGTAGCATACATGTTTTGACAAATACATCAAAAATAAAATTTTTGTCTCAGGACATGTTATTTTGTTCTACTGTGTGTTTTAGCTGGCTTTGCAGTATACAAAGCTCAACATACCAATGGCTGAAAAGTGCTTATTTGAAACTAGATGAAATTAGCACTTGGCCGAAGCTAGCAATATTCGGTCTTTACTTGTTGTTAAGCTGATTGACATTCACAAAATACTGAATAGCCAGATAAAAAAAAATGTGAGTGACAGTAATCATACTTGTTTGGGATCAGCCAGTCATGGAATATCTAATGAAAAAAGAGGAACGATCCCTATGAATATTCATGGAATTTAAAATTTTTATTCAATCAAAAGTGAATAGGAAGAGGGTAACATCGTCATTTTGTGTTTGTGTGTGTGGGGGGGGGGGGGAGGGCTGCAACCTGAAACAATTTTAATAGGGGAACAATGTTTTCACACTGATAGTTCCTACATTACATACGAGGGCCATTCAAGCAGGGCAAACACCCATTCCATTCATTTCATGAAAGTTTTATTTGAATCATAATATTTGCAAATTTGGGGCTTGAGTGGTGTATCCTTTTTTTATATTGCAAATTATTGTGCTCATATCAACCGTATTTTTGCATTGAGTTTCCCATTTGTTTTTTTTCCATTTTTGCTCATTATTTGTGAGAGAGTGATAATTTATGTTAAAATTTGTTAAAACTCCATGTAGAACAACACATGAGGGCCTTATTTGCAGTCTAAAATTTGGTGATGGTTTATGTCATGAATCCTGCAAGTAAAAAAAAATAAATGAAAATCATAATCTCAGTATACAGCAATTGCTAATAATGCCAAAATATATTGTGTTTTATTGTTAGAAATTCATATCATATTCATAATGTGGCAATATCCTCTTGCAGGTTTTTTTTCTTTGATTTGTATTAAATATTTGTGTATTTTTTGTTTGTCATGTTTATTTTGGCAATTCTGTTTTTTTTTCTATGAGCTATTTTGTCTTACAAGTGTTATGACAAAGCAATACATTTTTAGCAATATGATCTGTTATTATTTTGAAGTAGACATAAGATTAACACATATATATAGAAATGTCTTAATTTTTACAGTGTATCTTTATCAATGTGCATCTTTTTTTAATTCACCTGCTGTAAAGAGAGCTAGTTTTATTGAGATTTTAAAAGGACAATGAATGTTTTAATTCCCAATGGTCCATAACACTTTATTTCTCCAATGTCAATGGAGGATTAAAAGTAGAATGCCCTTTGTTTGTATTGCTTAATTCATTCATCTTAATATGTGTCTACAAAAATCATATTTATTTATTCTAGCCTGAGCAATGATGTATTAAACAGTGATCCTATTTACATTTTATTACAATAATTAATAAACTTCTATGATGTTTAGATAAGTTCAAATTTGACATTTTACGCTCTGATCGCTTTTTCAGATTACGTGATGAATATTTATACCTTTAATCCCTGCCCACCCAATTCATGTTTTTATCAATGACAATGAATAGAAGTTTACCAGGAGTCGTCAGTCTACTGTAGAAGACCAAGGATTGTATGAGGATACTATAGCGCCACCTGTTGGAGGAGCACCAGACGATATTTATGACGATGTCCTAGCCCCTCCTATTCCTCCACCTAGTGAAAAGACAACAGCCCAAAAGAAAACAATGTCGTTACCAGTGAGTCTGTGACAAGAATTTGTTCACAATTCCAAGCTCCTATTTATTTGCTAATCTTCTTGCAAATGAAAGAAAAACATAAAATAAATCACTGCAGCTCACTGATATATAATATAATGCTAATTGTTTTCACTTTCTCTCTTCACTTTGCATTTTATAATAATATTAATTTTCTAAAGTCCAATAAATTACATCTACTTTCCGAGCTATTTCGTTGCTTTTCCTTTGCAAAGGAAACTGTGACACTTTTGAAAATGTCATGATTTTGGTGTATTTTATTTTTTGAAAACTTGATTTAATCACTACCAATACAATTGATCTTACTATGGTACACACATGGGACCTTTTGCTACTAATGCACATTTTTTGTTACTTTATTAACCTATGTTAGCCCTGCAATATAGATATAAACTTGGGAGTGAGAGGAAGTGTCATTTCCACCATTTTCTTTATTTCTAATGTTAATCATCTTTCTTATGAATAAATAACATAAATATCATAACAGGGGAAGAATATTGTCTAGTCTTCGATATCTAAATGCCATCCACAGCCTTACAAATTAAACAAAAAACTAAATTTTCATCAATTTTGCTATCCATCCGAGAAATGAAGAGTGTGATAACTTGGTATGTGGTATACTAATATAGATGAAAACTCTTGTCTTTTCTTACTAATTTCCTTTTCAGTTTGTTTTGATACATATCTGACATTATTATGTCTGGTACAATTCTTCTGGCATGCAGTTTTTTTTTCTAAGAATAAAACATTTTTCTGTTTTGAGAGTATGCAAGAGAAAGAAGTTTTCATATTATCCATTAAAGCAGAACTGGATCCACTGCTGATATTACTTCACTGTAGTATTATTGTGCACTTTGCTATATATCAAACTACTGCATGTTTGTAGAGATGATTCAAGGCTTAAGAAGAGAAGAGGGTATTATAGAAGCAGAGTTTAGATGGAGAGAACAAGATAGAGGAAAGAGATGGGGAGAGACAGGGTTGTGAGAGAGGATAGATGGGAAAGAGGTAGAATGATAAAAAGAAAATGAATATATCTAAAAGGAATTGTACATAAAAGAGGCTTGAATTGTTTGATTGATAAAAAATAAAGGGGGGGGGGAGCTTAATAGATCTTATGAAATTTCACTTGTCTGTCTTTTTAATTTGCCTTTCTATGCTTGCCTGAGCACGGAATAACAATTTTTGCTTTCTAATGTAGTAGGTACTACTGGGTTCATTTATTTTGCAAAATGTTTGCAACACATGTTAGTTTCTTAATTATCGAAACTGCATTGCACCAAACTTATCACATCTTTTATGAATGTTTATTCTTCATTCACTTTAGTTTATTTTATCAAATTCGATGTAGAATTGTAAAATGTAATTGACAGATTGTTACTCCGTATATGTCGGGTATGAATTTGACACAATTTAAATATATATATATATAATTTTAAAATGTCTCTTAACAAACTTTCTGCAAACTGTCACTGAAATTATTAATTCAGTCAGGATTTGAGGTAGAAACACCAAATATATTAATAATATAACAGGTGCATCTCAATAAAGCAGGGCTCAAATCAGTGTCAAGTTAGAAAATGTGGAGGTGCTGTGGCCGAGTGGTCCAAGGTGCCTGACTAGACGTGAAAACCAGTGATTCAAACCCTATCCATGGCACTTATGCCCGTGAGCAAGGCATTTAATAAACATTTCTCTTTTTTTTGTACAAGTAATTGGAAATTCTATAGGTGTTCTTTTTATGTTTGTATTTTTTTTTTTAGAAAAGTTAGAAAATGGGATGGATCTGTGCCATTTCATTCTGTAGTGAGATGGTTGAACACTGTTAGAATCTCACATTATATGAATACAGGTTTATATTAATTTCAATGCTTTTAAAAACTCTAAGACAGGAATAAGAAGAATAATTATGTTTAAACGTTTCTTAGTGTATACATTCTCTTGTCATAATTTCTTGTGCAATGTACTTTTTTCTTCCCTTTTTCCCAAAATGTTAATTGACTATTCTAGCCACAGCTGATTTTCATTTGGTGGTGATTTTTTTTTACCTGATGAATGATTGCAAGCAAGCAACCAGAGGAACCAAAGGATTAAAGTCCTATCCAAGGGACCTGGTAATGAGGATAAGTGACTTGCCAAAGGGCACTAGCGCACCAAATGGGAATCATAACATGGTGCACAGCAATCCGAAACTCTCGCTCTATCACCCGAGCTAACAAGCCTCCTAATTATTTCAACATGAATCATGTTTGTACAATATTAGATGTTTGGATGGAATTGCAAAGCAGTGATCTACTTTTGGTACCCTGTACCCAAGTATTTAAAGGACAAGTCCACCCCAACAAAAACTTGATTTGAATATAAAGAGAAAAAAATCAACAATCATATCACTGAAAATTTCATCAAAATCGGTTGTAAAATAAGAAAGTTATGACATTTTAATGTTTTGCTTCATTTCAAAATACAGTTATATGAATGAGCCAGTTACATCCAAATGAGAGAGTCAATTATGTCACTCACTCACTATTTTGTTTTTATTGTTTGAAATATGAAATATTTTGATTTTCTCATCATTTTCATGTGAAATGAAGTTTCATTCCTCCCTGAACATGTGGAATTCCATTATTTTAACATTTTGTGCTTCAGGCAAGGAGGTCCTAATCATCAAATTCGTCAAAATTGAAATATTGTATAATTCAAACAATAAAAAACAAAAGAAATAGTGAGTGAGTGACATCATCAACTCTCTCATTTGGATGTAACTGGCTCGTTCATAAAACTATTTTGTTAAAAATAAGCGAAACTTTGAAATGTCATAACTTTCTTATTTTACATCCTATTTTGATGAAATCTTCAGCATTGGTGCTTGTCTGATTTTTCTCTGTCGATTCAAATCAACATTTTTCTTAGGTGGACTTGACCTTTAAATACTAGTACTTGTATCAACAGTCAATTGAAATGACAGGATACCAGGAGTTACCATGAGTGTGTATCAGGACTGGAATGTAACAAGTCAAGTGTATTTCCATGCCAGGAGCTTTCCTCTGCTGGGGATATATAGGATTTCTTATGTGGGTATGACATCTGGGGTAGCTGTCACTCCAGTGGAGTTCTGCAAGAAAGTGGAATTCTAGGAGTATCAGAGCTGTTCATGCTCAAACAAGTAAAATGTATGGGTTTTTTTTTTTCAATCTCATGGTGCCAGTCTTAAGGCCCCCTCACACCTAACCGAATTGCTTGTAATATGCCTTGTGATGACTGGCGAAAGGCATTTAAAAAATTTGTTTTCAATGGTAACTGATAGTAAATCATATTTACTCTTCTTGTTTGGGTTCAAACACCTTCTGAACTAACAGCTGCGGCAATTTTGAACCTGTTTAAAATTTCCTGACGAATTGAAAAATCAGTCATCTGTTTGAATTTGTATATTTAGTATGTGGTAATCGTTCATGTGTTATTGTCACACATAGTTCCTCATTTTGCAGGCGAGACTGCCAGAGGCGTTCCACTTGTTGGGTTGTATTAAGGCTTAAGCATTTGCTCGCCTTTGGCTGCAATTCACTCAAAGAGGTGAACCTCTATTCTTCGCTTGTCATATTTATCCTTCGCTTACCGTTCATGGATCAAATCTCACAATAGTTACTGATTGCATGATTTGAAGAAAACTATTTGAATGCTGTGAATTTGCATGCATTTGTCACGCTTTGCCTACATTCGGTCAGGTGTGAGGGGGCTTTTAACCATAACTCGTGAAAGTATTTTCTAAGGCACTGTAAATCGTTGCATGTTAATCTTGTAATCATGATAATTTTGTTTATCGTTTGAATAAAAGAACCTGCTAACATATTTATATTCCCTATGGTCCCCTTAAGCCTGAGGACGACGTACCTGCTGTGTTTGAAGATCTTTATCTTGAGGTTTTAAACGACTCAGAAACAACAACCAAGGAATCGCCGGCAGAGGCATCTGTTGATTCACTCCAAATTCCCAATACCTCTCAAGCCCCATCTTCTCCTTCTTCTGCGCAATCTCGAATAAAGAATTTCAAATTAGTAAGTCAATTTCTGAAGAGTTTATGCTGTATCAGCCTGCATCGATCTACATTTATATTCTTCATACTTCCACATCCTCTGTACACCTTTCTACACTGTAGTATTGTTTTAATCAGCTGATGGAACCTCGGAAATGTTGGTTGTTATTGCTGAGGAGAACCTATTCTGGCTCAATCAAGTTCAATTTGTTCCCCTTTGTACTTTCCTTTTGATACTGTTTTTACCTTGATAAAGGAAAGTACTAAAAATGCTTCTTAATGGCATGGAATACTGCCCCCCCCCCCCCCCCCCCCCCCGTGTTTCTATCTCACTAAATCTGGACCAAAAATTTCCATTTTCCATTGCTCTTCTGTTCTACTGTTCACTCTACATGATGCCCTCTGTACACACTGTACTTGGACTGTATTTCATTTCTTTGTTACCAATCGTAGTATTTATCCTGTTGGAAATTGTCTTTCTATTTAATCCTCCTGATGTGCATAGTATTGCTTCACTTGTCTTTCTTCGCTTTCAATTCATTTCATTTAGCGATCAGTCATGAAGTCAGTTAGATTTAAACTGGTAAGGGTCCATGCTCTATGTCATCGCTGACACACTACACACAGGAATTCAAATACCACCAGTCTAGCTGTCATCGCTGAAACCCCACTCACAGGAATTCAAATGCCACCAGTCCATGTCATTGCTGACACACCACAGAGGAATTCAAATACCACCAGTCTGTCATTTGTGACACACCACTCACTGGAATTCAAATGCCACCAGTCCATAGTCTATGCCATTGCTGACACTCTACACACAGGAAGTCTAATGCCACCAGTCCATATTTTTATGTCATCGCTGACACACCACACACAGAAATTAAAAAACCACCAGTATGTCATCGCTGAAACCCCTCTCACAGGAATTAAAATACCACCAGTTGATGCTCTATGTCATCACTGACATACCAGACACAGGAATTCAAATGCTACCAGTCCATACTCTATGTCATCGCTGACACACCACTCACAGGAATTTAAATACCACCAGTCCATACTCTATGTCATTGCTGGCACACCACAAACAGAAATTAAAAAACCACCAGTATGTCATCACTGAAACCCCACTCACAGCAATTGAAATACCACCAGTTCATGCTCTTTGTCATCGTTGACACACCACAACAGGAATTCAAATACCACCAGTCTATATTCTTATGTCATCGCTGACACACCACTCACAGGAATTCAAATGCCACCAGTCCATGCTCTTTGTCATTGCTAACACACCACTCACAGGAGTTCAAATCACCTGCAGATCACACAAGTTTTAATAACTGTGATAACATTGTTTTATCACTTGCTGACTAGAAGATCCCAATTTAAATCTATTGGGAATCACCAAATACAGGGGTCAACAGGTTAGATATTGATGAATTCCTGCTGCTTATTGCATCATCTCATTTGAACAAGCACAATCTACTCACAGTCATCCTATGCACAATGTCTTATGAGTTACAGTCAGCCATACCATTGCATTCTATGCTCAGGAAACCTGCTAGAGTCGATGGACTACATGTATGTGTGTTATAACAAAATTTATATTCAAAAAGCAGCGGGTTAAAAAGACTATTCTAAGGCTCTAACTTTAAGGCAGCCTTGCTTTCTAAATTTCACTTAGCCCAATACAAAGAAGGTATAAGACAAAAATGAGTGCTGTGATTATCTTATACCAACTTATGTGACATTCCCTGATTTACATTGGTGTGAGGACTAAGATTTATATTCTTTTACTTACTAATACATTTGTGTGTCTGATCCATATGTTGCTCTTGTGAGATCAACTTCTGCAGAATTTTGACTTGAACAAATTTGTTTT
Source organism: Lytechinus variegatus (assembly GCF_018143015.1). Taxonomy (NCBI): domain Eukaryota; kingdom Metazoa; phylum Echinodermata; class Echinoidea; order Temnopleuroida; family Toxopneustidae; genus Lytechinus; species Lytechinus variegatus. The sequence goes on from NC_054753.1 coordinate 4,208,609, forward strand.
TGCAATTATTTACCTTGTGCACATTGAAGTTGCATAGTGTTTTGACTTGTATGAGGTAACCTTATACAAATATTGGACTTATGCAAGGTCGTAAAATGCAATATTTAGACTACAAATTTCTTCATGCAAATCAAATGACTATATGAAAGAGATATTTATTGCATTTGTTTTACCTACATTATGTCAGATAAGCTTATGCAATTTGTTTACCCATGCAAGATCAACTAAATGCAGTAGTTCTTATTTCAAATCACCTTTTAAATGCATTAGTATTCTTTTAGCCTGATGTTGAATATTCCCTGTGAATCTTATATTGACAACTCAGACCTACATCTTTCTATTTCATTAATATGCTTGCATTCGATCTGTCTCCTTTTCCCAGACATGAAAGATTTGTATTATTGCATATAATCTGTTTCATGTGATTATGTCCCAAACTTCCATTTCCCGTTTCAAATATTCATTAGGTGTCTTCACACAAGTCGCTTCACTGCTTTGCCACATGTACACATGGTTTCACATTTTCTTTTCTCTATCCCCTTGTTTTCTCTACATATATAAATTGTATTATTAGTAGGGATAAGTTACTTAGAATTGATTCTGCTAAAAGTGACTGCTTAACATGGCTCTGGATAGAGTTTCACAAAGATTCAAGTTTGACTAGAATGTAGAGATAACATAAAATTGTCAATTGTGAAAACCCTCTCTTTACTGATCAAAATGCAAAAAAAATTTAAAGCAACAATAGCAAGTTTTTGATTTGCACGTTGACTAGTGCACTGTGACGAACTTCAAAGTGTGTCATAATAGTCTGCTTTGTTTTTACGGTATACACAACCGCTGGAGTAAATCACCACATGGCTTCCATCAATGGGCAAGGATTTGATTGCTCGTTTACTACATTTCGAACGAGCGTGATCTGAGTAGATCCACATTCCTCATTATGATTTTGACGTGTCAGGAATGGCTTGCACATGCTCAGTGTCTTTCAATCATGTGCTCGACTGACTTTGTATAACATCAACACAAAGCAGACTATTATGACGTACTTTCGACGCAGTCCACTAGTTGACGTGCAAATCGAAAACTCCCTAATGACTGTTTGGTCACATCTGGCAGACAATTCTTATATGGAATATATACTCATACCACATATTATTTTTTTATTGTCAATATTGTCTAAGAAGCGCACATTCTATACATATATGTTCTTTTCAGCTTTAGCAATCAACCCCACATTTACTTTCAAATTGTCTCTATTGGTTCAAAAATCATTAATACAAGTAGAACATATCTAACCTTCATAATACTTCAGCTTTTGGCCAGGTAAGTAATATTTGTGTCCTTGTTGATATTCCAGGGTTAAACATGGATAATTGTGACTGTAGGAGCTTGATTTAGCTCACTTCCTCAATGATTAATTAATTGTAAATGAGTGTGTATTCCTTTTTTTTTAGGGGGGGGAGTTTAAAGTTCAGAATATTTACTGTGAAGTTTGTTATGCTTCATTGGTGTTTGTTTTAAAGGGAGCACACAATGACCAACATTGTTTTTTGTCTGTCATTGACTATGTGTTATGAATGTTTAGTCTTAAAATGCAATACAGTTTTTACCTTTCTACAAATACAGATATTTGTTTTTAAGTAGCCTATGATTTTATTTGTCATAGAGAAAACAACATGTTTTGGAGATATTAAAAAACTTGCTTTGCTACTGAATACCACAATGTTAGTGGTATGACTATGTCCCATTCAAGTAGACCTCGGCACTGCTAAATATGTTGCATTGTGGTTAAGGAACCTGGCCAGATTCAAATAGTTGAAGAGTTGAGGTGGCGCTGTTCTGTGGAACATTGGTAAATGTGATGAGTGCAATAAGATGCTTGGAAGAGAGGGGGGAGATATGTGGGAATGGGTGATTTCAAGTCCGGTGTTGGCCTTGGTGTTGGTGTTAGTGTTGAAATTTGGATTGCTTCCCCTGGCTCCAAAACTTATTCATAGTTTGTAAAACTGATCCAGATCACATTATTAACACCTCAACAAATAGTGGCTTTTCTGAACTATCTTCATTTTATTTTTCAGCGTTATAATCGTCTAAAAATTGACCTAACACCAACACCAAAAGGTCAACACTGAACTTGAAATCACCCAATCTGAGTATAAGAAGAAACTGAGAACGGAGAGGGAGAGGGGGAGGGGAGGTTTGGGAGAAAAAAGAAATAGAACGGTACAAATAAAAGATTTTGGAGCTGTTTGGATTATGACCTATATCACGACGAATTATGTTACATACTCTTCTTTATAGTGAATACAACAGTGCTATCTCTTCTTATTTATCTCTTACAATTGTCTTTTTTCCTGCCGCTCTATAATTTTGTATTAACCTGGTATCTTGTTCTTGTCATTTACTCTCTTGAAATTTCCAAACCAATTTTAAAAATCATATCATTCATCACGTTTGATGAATCATATTGACATTTGTATTCAAACAAAGCTGTTGTTGTGATTGATTATGTATCCCATTGCTGCTTTCACATGATATTATGTTGTGTTTACTGTTATCCTGTCACATGTTTGTATTAATCCATCAATTTAACCTTTTATGTATATTGCATTATTCCTTTGTCATATTATGGGTCCCGATAGACGAAGGTTTGACATCAATCACAAAATGACGATGAAGAAAATTGTTGTTCTTTGGTAATGTGTAATTGATTCCAAATCTTTGTGATGCAGACCCTCGCGACTGCCATCTAATGTTCATATATTTCGTGGCATGATCTTTCAATATTAATTCATTCAGTAATATCCCATGTGTTTTGTAATTCTGATTTAAAATCTTCTGCATGTATTCTGAAATTTTGATGAACAATGTCTGTGCCAAAGTTTTGGAAAACAGAAAATGTCCAATATTTCAAAATGTATAACTTGTATGTTTTACTGGCCTCCTTATAATCAAAACGGTTTCAGTACCAGTGGAGCAAAAACGTGAAAATTCCCCAGAAAGTTGTTAATTTTAGATTTTCAAATTATCTCTACATTAATAGGAGTCACGTTTTGCTGTCCATGGTTAAATTTTAACCCCAAATTTAGATCTGTGTTTAAGTTAAAACAAGAGTTCAGAATATAGGCCGTTGTTTTAGCATGAAATTTTGATTTTTTGATCAAAGCTTATTTTATGCTAATATTCTTCTTTTAATGCAAATCACTAACATTTCATTAAGCTTTTTATTTTTATTCTTCAACATTGCATGAATAAAACAATCACTTGTATGTTGTATCATATATTTGAAAGTCTAACATTCCTTATCAGTGCTAAATATTGAGTGTAATGATGACATAATATGAACTAATGTGTAAATTATCATGATTTTTATAGTAGCAATGGCAATTGAAATTAAATGATTGAGTGCACTAATACAAGAAAGAAAATGTGACATAAATGCACCTTACAAACAGAAGAACAAAACAAAATGTGATTGTTCATTTGTTTTATAAAGTTAATATAATTATTGGAAAGTTAATGAAACTTAGAATTGCTGCACTTATAATGCCAGTACTTTTCTGGTTCTGGGGTAAGTGCAGATGATAATGCTTCATTGTTGATAATTAAAAATACTTGTATATGATTAATGGAAATTTTAAATGTCAACCATGATTTTGAAAGGGAATGTATATAGTATGAACATATTGAAAGAAAGATAGACTACATATCTTTTGAAAGAATTGGTTCCTTTTCAAGACCTTGCCAAAGGTTAGCTAACATATCAAACCGTACATTACAAAGTACAGGGAATAGAAATCGGGGCAGATTTGTCGTAATGACTAGTCAAAATCAAGTCTTCAGGGTTGAATTCTAGGTCATTTCACTGGTCATTCACCTGACCAGTAAAAATTAGATTGAAATCTGAATTTTGATTACTACGTTCTTTGAGAAAATGTATAGATATTCATAATAATAATGTGTTTGAGAGTAGATTGAGCTGTATCTCATTTTACTATTTCATGTCCTTGATTCCTTTATCAGAATTTCAAAGTCAAGAAGGACAAGGAAAAGGAGGTGATTAGTCCAACGGAACCTGTTCCTGGGGAGAAGAAAGAGACAGAGAAGGAGAGGAAACAGAGGGAGAAAAGGGAAAAGAAAGAGAAGAAAGAGAAAGAGAAGAAGGAGAAAGAGAAGAAGGAGAAAAAGAAGAAGAAAGAGAAGGAAGAAGTGGAGGAGGTACCGTCTACTCCAACAACTCCATCAACTCCAGTGTCAACTCCACCTATTCCATCAACTCTTGAGACACCGGAGAAGATAGAAGTCAAGAAACCATCCCCAGCTCTTCAGAGGAAACCATCAGGTAGGTTCTATCCTATTTTATCATATTTAAACGTCACGTCCACACCAGAAAATGTTGATTTGAATCAATAGAGAAAAATCAAACAAGCATTATGCTGAAAATTTCATCAAAATCAAATGTAAAATAAGAAAGGTATGACATTTCGCTTAATTTTCACAAAACAGTTGTATGCACAATTTGGTGATAGAGAGTCAGTGATGTCCCTCACTCACTATTTCTTTTGTTTTTTATTGTTTCCATTAAGATACATTTGTGAATCAAGGATTACAAGCTGAAGAGCAAGTACAATGAAAATTGAATTTATTTAATCATGTTGGGATTATGTGAATTAACTTTGCTAGCAAAAAGTGACCCGTCACTTGTCAGATATTATACTTATTTTGGTATTTTCTTAACAACAACTTTGCATTTACTACCTGAACCATTTGGGACATTTTTTTTTCATTTATATTAGTCATTCCATGCCTGGGATTCAGTTCAAATTCATGTTGATATTGTTACCACATCTGGATCTGGTATTTACAAATCTTATCCTGTGACTTACTGTGTGTTTTGATCTCACAGGTAATACAGTGTAGATATGAATCTTACAAAAAATGTATTTTTTTTGTACAGCCCCAGTGAATAAATTCAAGGATTCTAGCATGAGCCACCTATTATTGAAGGATAAATTGATGCAGGATAGAAAGGAATTGGAGACGCAGCAGAAAGAACTTAAGACAAAGATAGCAGACCTGAGGTAAGCCTGAAAAACAACACTCTTAACATGTCAATTTCTGGTATCAAATAATACTTGCAAATCCATTAGGGCTGAAATACCACAGGTATATTGAGAGATAAGTGCAGTTTTGGGGGGCAAGAAAAGGATGTATGGCAAGGATCTAAATTTCAAAATAAATAGCAAAATCAAACAGTTCTGCCTACGTATTATAGGCTGTGAAAGATCGCCAATCCAGCGCAGGGTTTAGAAGCATCAATACATTATTTCAGTCCTTGTGTTTGTTTGAATAATCTTAAAAGCTTTTTTATCACATTTTTATTGGTAGTCATAAACGGTGGTGCTTTCTTTAGATTTTTATAGATTTGCATGTTTATGGTCTTATTATATTATGATTTGAACCTAGCAATTGGTTCCAGTGGACCATGTCCTCTCTATGCTGTTTGTAACAATCATTATCATTATGAGTGCATATGTTTCCTTACAGGGCTAAGAAGATGTCATCTTCAGATGCAATTGAGAAAGAGAAGATACAGAAAGATATAGATGTCATGCAGAAAGATTTACGAGAGCTTAACAAGAAACATGTCAAAATCTCTGCGGAAATTGATGATGCTACTGGGAAGAGGAAAGATGCAGTAAGTTTGTGTTTCTTATTTCCATCTCTCTTTCTCTCTCTCTCTCTTTCTATCTCATCTGTCTCTCTCTCTCTCTCTCTCTTTCTTTCTTTCTTTCTTTCTTTCTTTCTTTCTTCTTTCTTTCTTTCTTTCTTTATTTCTTTTTTCTTCTTTCTTTCTTTCTTTCTTCCTTCTTTCCTTCCTTCCTTCCTTCCTTTCTATATTTTCTCCTATAGTTTCCCTTGTATTTACCATTGGTTTCTCACTCCCCTTTCCCAACCTGCCTTAATCTCTCGCTTTCTCTGTCCATGTCTCTTGCTACATGTATCTCCATTTCTTGTCTCGCCCACCAGAGGTGAAGGGGAGACTAAGGGATCCAAATGTCATCTGTCTGTCGTCCGTCCGTCACAAAGCCTTGATTATCAGTGCTCCGAAGTGTATACTTTGACGATTAAAATTGTATCAACGATTTAATGATGTTCATTCGATCTGATTTTAGTCTAAGAATTGGCTTTATTGATTTTGTTTTGTAATATCTTTATAGAGTGATTCCTCATCAGAGGTGAGTTGTTGATTTTTTCAAAGCTTGTAGAAGCATTGTGCAAGTGTTGTTACGATTCAAACCTTTCTTTGATATTACTTTCAAGACCTGTTTTTTTTTCTATTTTTGTTGTCATATACCCCTTTTTCTAACTTTCTTCGCTCTTGTTTGTCCGCGAATGCTGTTACAGTAGATCTTGTTCTTTGATTGATGTTAAAAGTATATCACTGCATCCTATTTGTATGATGATACTCCCTTACAAGTTTTTTTTTTATTTGATATTTATCTTTCCCCCTCCCCTCCACCCCTTCTCCCCCCTTTCTAAATGTTGTTTTTAGCATGCTTATATACATACATGCATAAAAAATAAAATATTTGAAAGTAAATCCTCATAAAAATGTGCAGCACTGATATCTTGAAAGATGTTTTGCTAAAATGTCAATGACCAATCAAGATCCTTGTTGCATGTCAATTTTGTTCAAAACACAGACTGGTAGCCAATCGGGCATTCTTTCACATTTACAAACTTTCATTAACCTCTGTGTAAATGAGCCCTGGAATGAAAAGAATAAAGTGTTTGAAAAGCTCTTTGTACTATCTACATGTAAGCAGTCCTATTGATTTCAATGTATTTTTTTTATTAAGCCTACTCTCTTTCCCCGCTAACCCCCCCCCCCACCCCCCTCCTCCCCGCCCTCTTCTAAATGTTGTTCTGGGCACGCTTATATACATACATGCATACAAAATAAAATATATGCAAGTAAATGTTCATAGAAATGTGCAATACTGATATCTTGAAAGATGTTTTGCTGAAATGTCAATGACCAATCAAGATCCTTGTTGCATGCTAGTTGTGTTCAAAACACAGACTGGTAGCCGATTAGTGGTGTTCTTCCACTTTTACAAAGCTTCATAAACCTCTGTGTAATTGAGCCCTGGAATCAAAAGAATAAAGTGTGTAAAAAGCTTGTACTATCTAAGCAATCCTATTTTCAACATCAAAGCCTGATATATCATGTTTGATAAACATCCCTGTATTCAACTCTTGATTTCAATATTCAAATCTTAGGCTAGTGCACTGACCATTTATCCACTTTTTAAAAAATAATTAATAATGTGGAAGGTAGAATTTGATAGTTGAACAGTTTCATTTCCCCCTCTGCGTAATAGTATGATTTTGCCTCATATATATTTATACATGTTGTGTTCATGACAGAAAGCTACATTCTATAAACTGGAATTTGGTCTTAAAAATTGTTTTCATATCTCTTATTATCTCACTCGTGCTTTGCTTTTTAACAGAAATAAAAATAGAAAGAAAAAAAACATCATAGATTGATATTTTTTTAATCAGACGTTTTGATAGTAGGTTTGACATGTACATGTGTATATTAGATCACATCTTTTCATGCAATTTATGCTTTGTATTTTTTTGTATATTCTTTCATGTTATCTCGCAATGAAGTAATCAACTCAAACTGTAAACAAGATCATCTTTGGATTAATTTTTTTAATCACAAGCTTTCAGATGAACGTTCCTAATCAGAAACATGCATTGAAACCAGCTGTTTTGGAATGCATTATGCAGCTAATATTTTTATTACCAAACCTCTCTCACTGTTTACAGACTGGGTACACCTCACTAGTACAGGTGCAATCCAAATAAATTTCATTAAAAGTAGTTCAAACTCACATTGTCAAATTAATTTATCTCAATTTCAAAAGTTGCTTCATTCAGTTCTGATGAAATTTGGTAATTGATATTGATTCAGTACAGGTCTGTCTTTGAATCACAATGTCTAATAGTAGAAGTTTCTCTTCATTGGTGCCTGAACAATAAAGAAGTTCGTAGCAACCTCTGATGTATTTTATAGTGCCATGTGAATGATGTAATTCATTGAAAAAAATATTCCATCTTAAGCCGTATACATGTAGGAATAGATTTATATTATAAGCTATCCACTACAAAAATTATAATCATTGTTCTACATGTAGCCCTTAAAAAAATTCATTTGATTACTCATCTTAAATGTCAAAATGAAACTCTTTCATTCCTATTTTTTTTTCAATTTGATAATTGTTGTGATTGTATGTTTAGTGATGATGCAACACCCTTTTTAGATTGTAGAAAATGATAAGACCCAAAATGATATGATCTGAGGGTTTTAATAAAATTCTGGTCTAAAGTTATGATTTACTTCGGTAAAGATGTTTTACTGAAATGTCAATGACCAATCAAGATCCTTGTTGCATATGTCAATTTTGTTCAAAACATAGACTAGTAGCCAATCGGACATTCTTTCACGTACATGTACAAACTTTCATTAACCTCTGTGTAAATGAGCCCTGGAATGAAAAGAATAAAGTGTTTGAAAAGCTCTTTGTACTATCTACATATAAGCAATCCTATTGATTTCAATATTTTTTTTTATTTAGCCTTCTCTCTTTCCCTCCTCCCCTCCCCGCCCTCTTCTAAATGTTGTTCTGGGCACGCTTATATACATACATGCATACAAAATAAAGTATTTTAAAGTAAATGTTTATAGAAATGTGCTGATATCTTGAAAGATGTTTTGCTGAAATCAAGATCCTTGTTGCATGTCAGTTGTGTTCAAAACACAGACAGGTAGCAAATCAGGGATGTTCTTCCACTTTTACAAGGCTTCATAAACCTCTGTGTAATTGAGCCCTGGAATCAAAAGAATAAAGTGTGTAAAAAGCTTGTTGTACTATCTAAGCAATCCTATTTTCAACATCAAAGCCCGGGGGGGCACTCGACCAAAAAATGGTGGGGGTGTGCCGCAGGCGAGACAAAAAACGGGGGCCTCGGAGCGGGCTTATTGTAAAAAGAGGGTCCTCGGAACGGGCTTCGGAACGACAAATGTTTGTGAAAACGGGGGTCCTTGGAACGGATCGCCAGCGTGTGAGCGCGTATATGCATCCCTATGATCGTCATGCAGCTAGCGCGGCCTCCGCCGGGTGAGCTCTGCGGCCGCTTTTCACCAAAATTGCGGATCATTGTAGCAGATCAATGCGATCGGAACAGCGTAACGAAAAATATGCAAAGCTTTGGAGCGGATTTCTTTCTTCTTTTTTCTCGATAAGAAGAAAATGCTATGCCTTGGAGCGGCTTTTTTTGTTCTTTTTCTCAATAAGACAAAAATGCTATGCCTTGGAACGGAAATTTGACTGTAAAAATGGGGGTCCCCTCCGCGGCACATACCCAATATGCATTATATACTGAGTGCCCCCCCCCCAGTCATCAAAGCCTGATTTATCATGTTTGATAAACATCCCATGCGAATTATACATGTGTTCAACAACTGATTTAAATACTTTTTTTTATTAAGCCTACTCTCTTTCCCTCCTCCCCTCGCCCACCCTCTTCTAAATGTTGTTCTAGGCATGCTTATATACATACATGCATACAAAATGAAATATTTGAAAGTAAATGTTTATAGTTCAATGTGCGATACTGATATCTTGAAAGATGTTTTGCTGAAATATCAATGACCAATCAAGATCCTTGTTGCATGCCAGCTGTGTTCAAAACACAGACTGGTAGCCAATTAGTAATTGAGCCATGGAATCAAAAGAATAAAGTGTGTAAAAAGCTTGTTGTACTATCTATTTTCTACTACTATTTTCATCATCAAAGCCTGATATATCATGTTTGATAAACATCCCTGTATTCAACTCTTGATTTCAATATTCAAATCTTACACTAGTGCACTGACCATTTATCCACTTTTTTTAGAAAATAATAACGGCATTTATCCAATGTGGAAGGTATAATGTGATAATTGAACAATTTCATTTTCCCCTCTACATAATAGTATGATTTTTCCTGATAATGCCTCTGGAATATTTATCTTCTACATGTTGTGTTCATGTCAGAAAGCTACATTCTATAAACTGGAATTTGGTCCTAAAAATTGTTATCATATCTCTTATTATCTCACTCGTGCTTTGCTTTTCAACAGAACTAAAAAAAGAATCATAGATTCATATTTTTTTATTAAGACATTTTATATAGTAGGTTTGACATGTACATATGTATATTAGATCACATCTTTTCACACAATTTATGATTTGTTTTTTGTATATTCTTTCATATTATCTCGCAATGAAGTAATCAACTCAAACTGTAAACAAGATCATCTTTGGATTAATTTTTTTAATCACAAGCTTTCAGATGAACGTTCCTAATCAGAAACATGCATTGAAACCAGCTGTTTTCGAATGCATTATGCAGCTAATATTTTTATTACCAAACCTCTCTCACTGTTTACAGACAGGGAACACCTTACTAGTACAGGTGCAATCCAAATAAATTTCAATAAAAGTAGTTCAAACCACATTGTGAAATTAATTCATCTCAATTTCAAAAGGTGCTTCATTCAATTCTGATGGAAATTTGGTAATATTGATTCAGTACAGGTCTGTCTTTGAATCGCCATGTCTAATAGTAGAAGTTTCTCTTCATTGGTGCCTGAACAATAAAGAAGTTCGTAGCAACCTCTGATGTATTTTATAGTGCCATGTGAATGATGTAATTCATTGAAAAAAATATTCCATCTTAAGCCGTATACATGTAGGAATAGATTTATATTATAAGCTATCCACTACAAAAATTATAATCATTGTTCTACATGTAGCCCTTAAAAAAATTCATTTGATTACTCATCTTAAATGTCAAAATGAAACTCTTTCATTCCTATTTTTTTTTCAATTTGATAATTGTTGTGATTGTATGTTTAGTGATGATGCAACACCCTTTTTAGATTGTAGAAAATGATAAGACCCAAAATGATATGATCTGAGGGTTTTAATAAAATTCTGGTCTAAAGTTATGATTTACTTCGGTAAAGATGTTTTACTGAAATGTCAATGACCAATCAAGATCCTTGTTGCATATGTCAATTTTGTTCAAAACATAGACTAGTAGCCAATCGGACATTCTTTCACGTACATGTACAAACTTTCATTAACCTCTGTGTAAATGAGCCCTGGAATGAAAAGAATAAAGTGTTTGAAAAGCTCTTTGTACTATCTACATATAAGCAATCCTATTGATTTCAATATTTTTTTTTATTTAGCCTTCTCTCTTTCCCTCCTCCCCTCCCCGCCCTCTTCTAAATGTTGTTCTGGGCACGCTTATATACATACATGCATACAAAATAAAGTATTTTAAAGTAAATGTTTATAGAAATGTGCTGATATCTTGAAAGATGTTTTGCTGAAATCAAGATCCTTGTTGCATGTCAGTTGTGTTCAAAACACAGACAGGTAGCAAATCAGGGATGTTCTTCCACTTTTACAAGGCTTCATAAACCTCTGTGTAATTGAGCCCTGGAATCAAAAGAATAAAGTGTGTAAAAAGCTTGTTGTACTATCTAAGCAATCCTATTTTCAACATCAAAGCCCGGGGGGGCACTCGACCAAAAAATGGTGGGGGTGTGCCGCAGGCGAGACAAAAAACGGGGGCCTCGGAGCGGGCTTATTGTAAAAAGAGGGTCCTCGGAACGGGCTTCGGAACGACAAATGTTTGTGAAAACGGGGGTCCTTGGAACGGATCGCCAGCGTGTGAGCGCGTATATGCATCCCTATGATCGTCATGCAGCTAGCGCGGCCTCCGCCGGGTGAGCTCTGCGGCCGCTTTTCACCAAAATTGCGGCTCATTGTAGCAGATCAATGCGATCGGAACAGCGTAACGAAAAATATGCAAAGCTTTGGAGCGGATTTCTTTCTTCTTTTTTCTCGATAAGAAGAAAATGCTATGCCTTGGAGCGGCTTTTTTTGTTCTTTTTCTCAATAAGACAAAAATGCTATGCCTTGGAACGGAAATTTGACTGTAAAAATGGGGGTCCCCTCCGCGGCACATACCCAATATGCATTATATACTGAGTGCCCCCCCCCCAGGCATCAAAGCCTGATTTATCATGTTTGATAAACATCCCATGCGAATTATACATGTGTTCAACAACTGATTTAAATACTTTTTTTTATTAAGCCTACTCTCTTTCCCTCCTCCCCTCCCCCACCCTCTTCTAAATGTTGTTCTAGGCATGCTTATATACATACATGCATACAAAATGAAATATTTGAAAGTAAATGTTTATAGTTCAATGTGCGATACTGATATCTTGAAAGATGTTTTGCTGAAATATCAATGACCAATCAAGATCCTTGTTGCATGCCAGCTGTGTTCAAAACACAGACTGGTAGCCAATTAGTAATTGAGCCATGGAATCAAAAGAATAAAGTGTGTAAAAAGCTTGTTGTACTATCTATTTTCTACTACTATTTTCATCATCAAAGCCTGATATATCATGTTTGATAAACATCCCTGTATTCAACTCTTGATTTCAATATTCAAATCTTACACTAGTGCACTGACCATTTATCCACTTTTTTTAGAAAATAATAACGGCATTTATCCAATGTGGAAGGTATAATGTGATAATTGAACAATTTCATTTTCCCCTCTACATAATAGTATGATTTTTCCTGATAATGCCTCTGGAATATTTATCTTCTACATGTTGTGTTCATGTCAGAAAGCTACATTCTATAAACTGGAATTTGGTCCTAAAAATTGTTATCATATCTCTTATTATCTCACTCGTGCTTTGCTTTTTAACAGAAATAAAAAAAGAATCATAGATTCATATTTTTTTATTAAGACATTTTATATAGTAGGTTTGACATGTACATATGTATATTAGATCACATCTTTTCGCACAATTTATGCTTTGTTTTTTTGTATATTCTTTCATATTATCTCGCAATGAAGTAATCAACTCAAACTGTAAACAAGATCATCTTTGGATTAATTTTTTTAATCGCAAGCTTTCAGATGAACGTTCCTAATCAGAAACATGCATTGAAACCAGCTGTTTTGGAATGCATTATGCAGCTAATATTTTTATTACCAAACTTCTCTCACCGTTTACAGACTGGGGACACCTCACTAGTACAGGTGCAATCCAAATAAATTTCAATAAAAGTAGTTCAAACTCACATTGTCAAATTAATTTATCTCAATTTCAAAAGGTGCTTCATTCAGTTCTGATGAAATTTGGTAATTGATATTGATTCAGTACAGGTCTGTCTTTGAATCGCAATGTCTAATAGTAGAAGTTTCTCTTCATTGATGCCTGAACAATAAAGAAGTTCATAGCAACCTCTGATGTATTTTATAGTGCCATGTGAATGATGTAATTCATTGAAAAAAAATATTCTTAAGCCGTATACATGTAGGAATAGATTTATATAAGCTATCCACTACAAAAATTATAATCATTGTTCTACTTGTAGCCCTTAAAAAATTCATTTGATAACTCATCTTTAATGTCAAAATGAAACTCTTTCATTTCTATTTTTTTTAGTTTGATAATTTTTGTGATTGAATGTTTAGTGATGATGCAGCACCCTTTTTAGATTGTAGAAAATGATAAGACCCAAAGTGATATGATCTGAGGGTTTTAATAAAACTCTGGTATAAAGTTGTGGTTTACTTTGGTAAGCCAATGTTCACTTGTATCTCTGACAGTTCAGGTTCGATTTGTCAGCTCTTTTAGAGGGGTACTTCAGGCTGAAAATATGCTTTGAATAGGTAAAGAAAAATCAGATAAGCGAAACAATGAAAATTTCACCAAATCGGACAAGGAATTACAGAGTTATGTCATTTTAAAGATTTTCATTATTTCAATGAAAGAGTTCTATACATGTGGTCATGAATATTTTATGAGCACCTAATGAATATTCATAATGGCATGTTTATAACTGCTGTCAATAGTTGATGCAAAGCTTTAGAATTCAGTGGCCCGTATTCTAAAGTTGGGTTTAGCCAAAAATTCCAAGAAAAATTCTTTCATTGCATATTTCTTGTGTTTGCTTTTCTCTTCCATAGTTCATTAATGGTGAAGACAGTTATCTTATTAATCTTTCCCAGACAGTAATAAGCTGATATTTTGAACCTGTATTGTTGGAGATTTATGTCACAAATTGGCTTTCCATAGTTTAACCACAACTATAAACCAAAGTTAAAATAAAATATTTGTTACTTGTCATCAGATTTTGTAGAAACTTTCAGAATTTTGCTCAGTGAATTTTATTCTCTTTTTCAGATGTAATAATTTTCAGCCCAAAGTACCTCTTTAACGCTCAAATCATTCATAACTGAATGGGAATAATTACCTACACAGTTCTCTTCATCATAAAATATGAGACTAGAGCATTGTCAAGATATGAAACGTAAAAAACGTATAAACGTATAAAATGTAAATGTAATTTTGACATTTCTTGCATCCCATAATTTTAAAACGGAGATAGACCATTGCTTAAACTGTACTTCAGAATGTGGGTCAATGGGGCTGAGAGAAAGAGTTGTGTTATGCCTCTATAAGATGATTCATGCAATAAAATCCTTACTGTGTCTTCAAGCAAGAAAAAAAAGTAATTTACTAACATGAAAAAAAATAGTCAAGAGTGTGCATGAATAGATGAAAATAAACTTCACTATGATTTTTGCTTTGTTTTGAAACAGAATGAAAATGATGCAAGTGAATCCTCGCCCTTCACTAAGAAAGCATCGGTGAGATCATCCTCGCCAGGAAGAGAAAATGTTAGCAAAGGAACGGTATCAGATAGAATGAAGGTAATGTGTCTTCTATTTCATAATTGACTATTTTTTAGACCCCTCAAGTCGATCCAGTAAGATGGGGTTAGTGGGGTATACAGCCAGGGTAGACTTGATGCCAAAGGCCGTGTTTATGCTTCCACTTTTCAGGCCAGAATCAGCGTTTTCAAACGAGATTAGTCCAAAACATGGTTGCGTCCATGCTTACTTTCATTTAAACGCTGTTTCAAATCGCCGATCGTAAACTAAAAAAAAGATGCGTTTGTAAATGTTGTTTGACCAGAATCAGGCTTTCTGGGGAAGTATAAACAGAACCACGATCGTAAACGTGTTAACATGACGTCATTTGGTACATGCTTCCGGTGAGATGAAAATTCGCGTGCATATACAGTCGCATTGCTCCATGTTATCTTCACGTAATAACAACACTCGGGAAAAAAAATTCGAAAAAAGGCACATCCAATTTGACCTCGCTTTCCTGCGAAGCCAGCTGGAGATCGTGATTTCGCCTCTGAAAAGTAAGCATAAACAGCACTCCCAGAATCATGTTTACGATCAGCGTTTTGAATCGACGTTTGAAAACGCTGATTCTGTCCCTGCAATGGAAGCATAAACATACCCATAGTTGGTCAGACCATTGTATTGAAATGTTAGTGTGTCATACCAGAATGAATCCGTCAAGTGCTGGCAATGATCTTTGTTTAGTATTGTGCTTGTTAAGATGCATATATCTGTGGATGTGAATAAATGCATTAAATAGTATTGTTGTTGCAAAATAATGTAAGGACTAATCTGAAAATGCACTCTATTTTGACTGGACAAGTTTATTCTTATTTTTTAGTGCGGGGGGGAGGCTGTACTTTTCTTAAAATGTATAGTCAGCAAGTAGGCTTGACTGTACACTCTATATCATTTCTTTGAAATGAGGATTCCTCAAAGCTATTAAGTTGTCTTCTCTTATGTGGGAGCTTGTGTAAGTGAGACATGTTGTATCATATTTTTGTATTTTTTTATCTCTAATTATGTTATTTATTATTCTATTCCAGATGTTTTCACAAAGCAACTGATTTGATAGAACATTTAATATATGTAGCAGGGAAATGACCAAGTGAGAACCCCAGCATTTACCTACGTTATTTTCAAAGGATTTCTTTACATTTCATCTTCCTGTGAGTCTTCCAAATCTTGACGTCTAAACCTGAGTGCCTTGTGAATCTATGGACAAATAAACTTTCTACAAAGCACATCTAAGAAAATGTCAAAATTTAAACTGCAACTCATCTAAGATGTGCTTGGTTCCCTGATAAGTTCCATGCTACTTGTTGCCAAGGGAACCGCTTTCAGCGTGTGGATATTTCTCTATTTTTAAAGGTAAAAATTGAGAATAGAGAATGCAAACGGTAAAATCCCTAGAAAGCCAATGAACATTATTTTAAGTTACTAATAAATGAGGTTCTGGAACTGTAAGATAGAATCTTTGAACAAACAAAATTATGGCACTTTAATTGTTAACATGCCTTATGAAGTAGGCACTACATGTATGAAATTTGTTTCGATAATTTTTTTTTTCAATTTATAATGTATGTTGCATATAATTGCATAAGCAGGAATATGATTGATTTGACTTTTTTAAATGCACTATATAATTCTTTAGATGTTAGTGACAGAAAGTTGCTTGAAAAAGAGACTGTACAGGGATGCAATTTGAAACACTTTGCAAACAAATGATGATATTGGCTCCAATCAGTATAAAAATAGAGACTCAATGCTATCAATCAAGGGCACAAAGCTTTTACTTCCTTTATTCAGTCTGATACATGTATATCTTATTGCCCTACAGCAATTAGTTAGTTTTGTTGTTATACAGCTTATTCTTTCTTCCATTGTGTCACCAAAACCTTGGGTTGTTAGAAGTTTTCTGAATTATAGAGCCATCTTAATTATAGAAGGACATGTTAATAAAAATATATACACTGTAAAAACTGTGGTGTTAAAACGGACACCAATTGGTGTTAATAGAGGACCACACCCTGATGTGTTAAAATTACACCCTAGAGATTGAATGTAACAACCAAAGGTGTTGTAATAACACCTATACATGTAGGTGTAACACTAACCACCAATTTAACACCGGTGTAAAAGATCTGGTGTGGTCCTCTATGTACACCGGTTAACACCACAGTTTTTGCTGTGTATACATATACATATATATATATATATATATATATATATATATATATATATATATATATATATAAACACAGAAAGTGTGTATTATTGCAAGGTGATAGAAAAATATTCTTAAATCATGAATTTGTTTTTAATTAGAAATAATAATTTGTGTCATGAAATATTCAGTTGATCTGAGGATGAGTTTTCATTGAAATACCATTATGTATTATTTTTTGTTGAAAAAATATATGATAATTATGAATCATTTCAGTTCATGTCATGTACATGTTTAAATATAAAAATGTTTACTGTGTATAAGAGGAATTGTTTTGTTAGGAATGTACT
This sequence comes from Lytechinus variegatus, assembly GCF_018143015.1. Lineage (NCBI taxonomy): Eukaryota > Metazoa > Echinodermata > Echinoidea > Temnopleuroida > Toxopneustidae > Lytechinus > Lytechinus variegatus. Next base: position 4,225,991 of record NC_054753.1, read on the forward strand.
TTATATAAACAGTATTCAACTATAGAGGGCGACAGGACCCTTCACTAATCTGATACATTAGTAAAGTAGAAGATGCTGTACATGTTTCAGGCTAACACAATTAAAAATTACATTTTGGGGACTACCATCCGAAGTAGAGTCTGAATTATTCGAATGATTCATAACTTGATCGATAGAGAAATTATATTGATTGAGAAAAACCTGATTGTAGCACCAGAAATGGATATAGCCCGGTTAAAAGGCTATACATTTTAACGTATTATTGATCTGAAGTAGGTTTATGCTTGACAACTCCTTTCCTCAAACTGGTGATAACTTGAATGTTAAATTAGAAGAAAACATTGTGTGAACAGTGTCTTTATTTGTTGAAGTCGTTCATTTAATTGAAATAGAGATAATAGACTACAATCAGTGGAATACCTCAGTTACATGAGAGCTTTATGGTGCTTGATAACAACTGTAATGATATTCTTGGAAGTACAATAATGGTGTTGGTTATTTTGTGATAGTTTATATTAGTGTCAAAAGTCTTATTTGCATTTATCTGTTTTTATATAATGCAATGAATTTTATTTGAAGTAGGATTAAGTGATGATTACATGTCAGGCATCAAAATATTGACCACAACTCTATTATATCAAGTTTGAAAGATGAGTCCACCGCAGAAAACCTTGATTTTGAATAAAAGGAGAAAAATCCAACATTTACAAGAATATAAAACAGAAAGCTTTATCCAAATTAGATGTAAAATAAAAAAAAGTTGAAACGTTTTAAAGTTTTGCTTAAATATACAAAATATGCACAGTATGGTATGCAAATGAGGGGACTGATGACATCATCCACTGACTACTTCTGTTGTATTTCATTTAAACAAGTATGAAATATTCATATTTTTCCTTATTGTCATGTATTTATAAGTTTTAGTCCTCCCTAAAGATGCGACTTACCAATGTTTTAACGTTTTGTGGTTTAGTCAAGTTTATCATTATTGTCAAATGTGAAGAAATTGATATATTGTATAATTCAAACAAATAAACAGTAGAAATAGTGAGAAAGTGTCGGACTCTATATCATTTGCATATCACTGAGCTGTGCATACAACTGTTTTTGGAAAAATAAGCCAAACTTTAAATGTCATACTTTTTTTGTACATTCGAGTTTGATGAAAGTTCCAGCATTATGCTTGTTTCAATTTTTCTGTATTGATTCAAATGAACATTTATCTGAGGTGGACCGGACCTTTGATTAAGGGAATGTTTATATCAACTACAGAAATATGTAACCCATTGATAAATGCTCTTAATAAATGTTCTTTTTGTAATCAAGTTTGATTACTGGCAGATGGTGTTATCAATATAAGAGAAAATCTACTTTTTGGCTCGATATATTGTTTCTATTTGAAAATTAATTGAATGAAAGTCAAAGTATAAAGATTATTCATAAATGACATACAAATAAAGTACAGGTACTTTTGAAGAAATTTTATTTTGTGTTTGTAATGTAAAGCATATTTTTTGATAACATTGTTAGATGACAATATCTAGAGTAATCAAGTGTTTTTTTATATTCAGCGCTGGTCGCTTGGATTCTATGATTGATTTTTTTACTCAGCATTGATTCAGCGAAATGTTCATGGTGTTAGTGGGTACATTCTAGTCATTAAAATTAAGGGGCGATGGTGAACTGATTGCTTAAGTGATATAGTACACTATGTGAGACTCAACATTGTACTTTACTTTTTTTTTTTAATTCTGATTGATCATTCATTATATGTGTAAACAAAATTTTGTATATCCTTTTATATTATTTGGTGCGGTGCAAGGTATAAAGTATATTTCTTGGTGTTCGATCATGGGGTTCCCTCTTCTTGTTCTAAAATACTGTAGATGGTCTAATCGAATGTGATATGGAAATCTAGATGGATTTTAAGTACTTGTTAGTTGCAAGGATAAGGCAAAACCAGTAGAATTTTTGGTAATTCCATTCCTCTTTTTTGCGCAGAAAAGGTTCACACTGGGTAGAAGTCTGAACAAGTGTATCGCTGACTGTCTGAGCTAGGGTGGCCAAGGAAAAATGTATAATGCTTTCCTTTTAGAACTAGATACAGATACTTTGTCTCAACAGTTAAAATTTGTCGAATTATCTTTAACCTTGACACCTTGCTGCAAACTGAGGTTTACTGTTTCTTTTCATATTATTTTGGCTTGAACAAATATTAATTCTGTTTTTAAGAACGCAACAGATTTGCTTTATTTAAATTTCAATCACTTGACTTTTGCGTCAACTACACAGCTCATTTTCTGCTTTGGTTCATTGTTTTTCGTTTAGCCCTATTTGTTGGTTTCTGTATTTTGATTCAAACATAATACTAGAAAGTTGATTTATTGCTATTTCCATAATTTGCATTTGGCGTTTTATCAATGTTGATTTGATTTATGTTTTATCTCTTTCCCATTGTATAATTTTAGTATCTCTGTTGATTTTTTTGTTTGTAAATTGAACATTTTCAGCCTGCGAGCTGCCTGTTTGATATTTGTTTCAATAAACCATACCAATTCAATTCAATCAATCAAACAAATCTTCTGGGACATCAGAAATCTATTAAACTTGGTAGAGTTTTGGCTAAGAAAAGGTTTATATCACACATATTTTGCATTGTTGATAATTTGATTTGTTAATCATTCTTGTTTCATTTTTTTTGGGGGGGGCGGGGTCTTGGACAAGCATTTGACTTGTGGAAGGTTGATGGATTTACCTAGTTATAATTCATTGTCGTGCACTTCATTCAAAACACTGCATTGAGTGCACACTTCAACATTATATTCCACCCATTGATGCTGCTTGAAATGTAACTTTATTATCAAAATAATCACATCCATGTAATTTTAGTTTTCTTGTCACTGTTAGGATCTGTGCATAATACCAGATGGCGGCAACTAATTTGCAAAGATTCTTTTCCATGCATGATTGATTAAGTACATGTATGTACATATTGTGTTATCTGCATAAATGCATGTGAGTAAATAATATAATCTTGTATAAACAAGCACATTGCATGGCATAATCATTTGTGAATGCATGCATGAAAATCAATCTTCAGGAAATTATCTTTATTTAGTGTTATAAGATCAAAGCAAAGTACATTAATGGTTAGAAGTTTCATTTGTATAGTCTCCAATTCACTCTGTAACTGTTCACATAACATTGGCAAATAGATTTTGAATGAACATGTAATGTCACACTAATGTATAGATTCCAATTTTTCTATTAGTCCTATCAAGTAGATTTATTATCTACTCATTTCAGAGACTCCTTTGTGCTTGTTTGAAACTGCATTCAACATTCATTTTCAAATTGCAGTTATGAGAGATTTTTTTTCTGTTTAAATGAGGATATAATCGTTGATATATATTGTAGAATATATGCAAAAGTGTATTACGTATCTGATCAAATGTTATTCTTATATTTTTGCGATGATTCTCACCCCTAATATTCATTACCTTATAATAGTATAGGGAAAATTATTTTGTTTTGTTTTTTACTCAAGATATGTATAGAACCCCACACCATTCTAAAACATAAGTATTTTGATTATGTACTTTTGTGTAAATCATTCTCTGTTGATATTCTTTCATGCCCTTTCTATTTGTATACATCTAATACCATGTTACAATTTATAAATTTTGGAAAATTCTCTATAGACTCATAGAGATATGGTATATCTGTATGTGCTGGATATCTACGAGATGCATTTGATGTACATGTATTTTGAGACATTGAATGCTTGATTTATCTGTGAATGATTTTAAGAAATATGTATATTGATTATTTTTTTTTTATACTCGGAACTTGTCTTTCTTAAATAAAATTAAATCAAAACAATGGCATGGTTTGTATTGCATTTTTTTATTATCGGAAGAATCAGTGGTAAAAAGACTTTAGCGCGTAGATAATTAGGTAAAACACGCGCATCCACAAGGGGCGCAGGAAGCTGCCTAAATGAAATCGGGGGCAGCCACAACCGCATGGATTTGGAAATGTGTAGCGAATAAAATGTATTGGTGTTTCTGTGTTTCTTACACTATAAAAAAATGTGTGCTTTAGGTGAAAACTACACAGTATTGGTTGAAAATTACCCAGAGTTGGATAATTTTTAACCAATATTGTGTAAACAGTATGTTGGCTGACATTTTAAGAGTGAAAGAACCATTCTATCAACCAATTTGAAGGGGAAGTTCACTCTGATGTATAGTTGTAAGAATTGCAGAAAAAATACATTGGTGAAGGTTTCAGAAAAATCCATAAGATAGCTTAAATAAAGGTTCCCCAGAGCTATCTACCCTTTCGAAAAATTGGTGATGCCGAAAAATGTCTCTGCCGGGAATCGAACCCGCGCCCCCAGCTTTGAATGCCGGAGCCTTAACCACTAGACCACAGAGACGGGTTAGTGGCTAGGGCGACCCCGATCCGATCATGGATCGTCCATGATCCGATTGATCGTGGGATAGACAGACAGGCGTTCAATCTGTGGTGCGTCACAACATGGCCCATGGTATGCGTCAATTATTTTTTCTTCAACTTTTGACCACATGTTCTTGGTGAATGAGGTAAAAAAAAAATGGCAACCCATATAAGTATAGACTAAAAACGCCTTGGGCTGACCAGCTGGACCACCCTTGTCATCCCTCTAGGGTTCAATATAAGCGATATGCAGATGATAAGGTGTCTCGAATTGATCAATTTCTATTAAATAATAATCTTGATTGACACTGTCATAGTTCTTCATTACTGCAATCCCCATCGGTTCAAATTCCTTCAAGAAGTATACGTCGTCATTAATGACGCTGAGGTCTCTCATCTGTATGTTAATTAGCAAAGTGCAATTGTTGAAGTGGCCTCTCGGCGACACATCCTTGTAGAAGTTATTTCCCGTAATTGAGACAGAAAAAAAGACACGTGGTGGATTTCCTAAAGAAGAGAACATACCCAATAATACCGTAATATTCCATTCATTACATTTGATGTACATGTAGGTATATACAGTGAATTGGATTCGGTCGAAGCTATTAATGCAAGTTGAAAGGTAAGCTTATTGTATTACATAAATTAGGCTTATGCCGAAAGGGTGGGTGATGTCGCGTTAGGGTGTGTTGACATTAACGCGAAGATTCGTCGAAAGCCCCCCCCCCCCCCCGGCTTGGCCGAAAGGGTGCGCTTGGAGCGTTACGTCACGTCGCGTTCACTGGAACGCATCCATTGATTGATTGATTGATAGCATTTATTCCATTTATCATAAAAAAACAAATACAAGGTACATACAAAGTTTACATAAATTACATGAGAAAATTTCAGATATCACAATGATAAAAACTGGAAAACAGTTGAATAAAAAGAAAAGAGTGTACATGATTTATAAATGAATGAGGAGGCAACTAGAAAGGGAAAGCCTTATTAGCGTTGCCACCTTAACAAAATCTGGAAAATGAATATATATATGATATTGTAAAATGCAAAATGTAATAAATACTGAATACCAGATATAAACATTGAACATAAAAGGGGAAAACACAAATTTTAACACAAAAGACAATATACATAAATAATATATCAACGATTAAAAAAAAAGCCCCCCCCCCCCGGAAGTGCCGAAAGGGTGCGTTTTATTTTGTTTTTAATAATAATGATACTAACAAGATTGATAATAATAATTACAATAATAATGATAATGATAATAATAATAATAATGGTAATATTAATACTAATTATAATAATAATTAAAATAACAATAAGAAGAAAAAGAAGCAGAAGAAGGAGGAGGAGGAGAAGGAGAATAAGATAATGATGATGAAGAACAACAACAATAACAAGAAAAATAATATCACCAACAACAATGATTAATAATGATAGTAAAAAAATAATTATAATATGAAGGAGACGAAGAGGGAAGAAGAAGAAGAAAGAGAAGAAGTAGAAGTAGTAGTAGTAGTAGTAGAAGAAGAAAATTATGTAGAAGAAAAAGAAGGAGTATACGATAATAATGAAGAACAACAATAAAAAAAAAGTATCACAGACAACGATAATTATAAAAATACTAAATTTAGTAATAATTATGATAGTAATTATAATAATATGAAGGAGAGGAAGAGGGATGCAGAGGAAGAAGAAAAAGAAGAAGAAGAAAAACCGAAGGAATTATTTTAATTACAATAATAATAATAATTAATCCAAATAATAGCATGCTACTACTCCTATGGATCATAATTATAATAATAAAAAAATGATAATGATAATGATAATTATAATAAAAATGATGAAAATAATACTTAATGATAATAATAATTATAATAATTATAATAATGATAATAATGATAATAACAATAATAATAATAATAAAAATGATACTAATAATAATAATATGAAGGAGAGGAAGAGGGATGCAGAGGAAGAAGAAGCAAAAGAAGAAGAGGAGGAGGAAAAAGGAGAAGCGGAAGAATAAGAATAAGAATAATAATAAGACGAAGAAGAAGAGGAGAATAAGAAGAAGAAAAAGACAAGGATGAAGAAGTTTGAGGAAGAAGAAGAGGAGGAGGAGGAGGAAGAAGATGAAGAAGAAGAAAAAAATAAAAAACGAAGGAATTATTTTAATTACAATAATAATAATAATCTAAATAATAGCATGCTCCTTCTCCTATGGATCATAATAATAAAAATAAAAATGATTATAATGATAATTATAATAATAATGATAAAAATAATACTTAATGATGATGATAATAATAATAACAATAATGATAAGAATAATAATGACAATAATAATAATATTAATAATAATAATAATAATAGTAATAATAATGATAGTGATAATAACAATAATAATAATAATAATAAAGATAAGAACGATGATAATAATGATCATTATAATAATAAAATATCACAGATGATTATCATCATCATAATCTTCATCATCAACATAATATAAAATAATGACAATAATAATAATAATAATAGTGAATTATAATAATAAATAAAAATAAAAACAAAATCATCGATCGAAGTGAGAGGGTTCGAACCTGCAACCACTGGTTTCGAGGCGCCGCTCTCAACCAATTATTTGTGCATTGCAGCCATGTAGTGGTCTTTTCTTCTCTAAGTATATATCCCCTGGTATTGCGCAATGCCCGAACGCACGCCGCGCTACATTGTCTCTGGTGACGATAATGTCGAAACGGTGATACGACGAAATTGAGTTCCTTCTCCGCAGAATCATGCATTTTTCAAGAAAGAGTGATGCAAGTACTTGCATGAAAATATTCTTAAGATATTTGAACGATTCATTTTGATTCTAGGTAAGTTAAGCTTCTTTAAACTCGGATCATTTCTGTCGCCACTGTTCAGATATGCTTCTGCAGCGATGAGCGGATCGTGCCATCGCCCTGCCGCCCTGGCTAGCCGTCCGGCCGTACGCCTTCACAATTAGCCGCTGAGTGTACTGAACGCGAAGGTTCGGGAAAAGCCCCCCCCCCCCCCCCCCCCGTTGTGCCATTTGGGGGCGTTGTCGACACTGACGCGCCCTAACGCTCCCAACATACCCTTTCGGCCAAACCGGGGGGGGGGGGGGGTGGGGGCTTTGGACGAATCTTCGCGTTAGTGTCAACACCCCCTAACGCGACAGCACCCACCCTTTCGGCATAAGCCCATAAATTAGGCCTAATCCTAGTTTATGATACGAATTTGATAGACCTCCAAATTCTTCATTGAAAGCGTGGACCTAGGCTAACATTGATTTCCGAACCCTTCTGTCGAACATGTTTTCATTCTTTGCTTATTCCAAATACACAATGTGTAAGAAAGGTGAAACGAATAGGGGAAGCCGGTAAAGATGGATTGTGGTCGCCTTCCCGCACAAAGGCCGTTAGCGCGCTCTGCGCGTCGCCTTTCCACACAAATGCCGCACAAAGGCTCTGCGCATCGCCCTTCCGCCAAAAGGCAGTTAAGGTGCACAGACTGCACGTCGCCTTCCGGCCAAAAATCCGCGCTAACGTCCCTTGTGCTAATAGGCGTCGCGCAGTGCGCGCTAACGACGCATCGTAGGGATATATCTGTCAGAAGTTAGACCGGCAATTCAATACAAATTTGATTCGATGGTAATTTAAAGTACGATATTCTGTTTACGATCCACTGTCTTGAATTAATGAATCCACTATTCAAACGGTGGACTCATGAATAAAATAGCGCTCTTAACCATGGCAGCAGGCGTAAATTTTCGGCGCACATGTGACAAATACAGTGTGTACACTCAATCGGCTTTTGGTTCTGAACCAAAAGCTGACCAATACCGTGTTTACACTTAATCGGCTTTTGAATCGGCTCGCGGTTCCGAACCGCGAGCCGATGCAGCATCGGCTTTTTAATATAGCGTGTAAACTGCCCGGGGGGCCACTTCCATTCACGAGTGGATACCATGCGCGACCATGGGGTCTCGAAAAGCACCCTAAACACGTAATTTCCATGTTCTGAAAATGCAACCCTTAACAAGTATTGGCGTGTGAAACCCTACCCTAAACAAGTATTGGAAACAAAACGATACTCTTGGCAAATATTCCTTGAAATGAACCCCTAAACAAGTACAGGAATGTTTTATTGTTACGGGTCCTTCGGTCGTCGGCTTTACCTTATTTGGTTTAGTACGACCCCACTTCTACACCTCGCGCAAATCGGACTCTAAACACGAAGTGTTGGGGCAAAAAGGACATCCTTTATAAAACGTTTGAATTTTGTTTTATCATCCCCGCAAATTCGACCCTAAACACGTAATTTTCCTAGCGAAATAGATACCCTTTTTTCATTATTTTTGTGTTTTTGACACCCTTATCACGTTACGTACGTAACGTGCCCTATCGTGAAAAAGACATCCTTTTTACGTGTTTTTTTGGTCGCGCATGGTATCCACTCGTCAATGTAAGTGGCCCCTCCGGGGTAAACTGATCCAGCGTTGTCTTTAATATGACGTATTAAAGACAACGCTGGATCAGTGCGCTTACAATTACGTCACAATGGTAAAATAAATGAAATGAGCACAAATTGCCGATGCAGAATCGGCTTTTTGTTTCCACGTAGTAAAAAAAAGCCGATTCTGCATCGGCTCGCGGTTCAACACCTACTACTTTGGTGGTGCAAATTGCCGGTTCTGAACCGCGAGCCGATTCAAAAGCCGATTAAGTGTAAACACGGTATTGATGCAGAATCGGCTTTTGGTTTACACGTTTTTACAGCTCGCGGTTCAGAACCGCGAACCGATGCAAAAACCTGAAATGATACGCACACCAATAATGAACCAAAAGCCGATCAAGTGTAAACACGGTATATAACACTGGAAGTGTTGGACATTTGTTTGATATACGCGGTAAATAGGCGTAATTCATACAGGAAATCTGCATAAACCATGCAGGGTTTTAAACGAGGGTTTTAAAAACCATGCATCTTTGTGAATTCGGCCCATTGGATCTGGGATGGCAAGGTAAACTCCGAACTTTTTTGCATACTACTGAGAAACTCTCTATAAGTACCAAATCCTTTGAAAATGCAAGTAAATTCACAAATCACAATGGACAACTGAGAGGCTACGCAGGCGCAGATCCAGGGGGGGGGGGGGGGCAGTCGGCCCCAGGTCACAAGCATTGCACAGAATGTTCAATTTTCAGGACAAAGTGCATTAAATTTCCAAAACAAGTGGAACACCTCTGGCAGTCTCCCCTGCATTACGCGATTCGTTATTGCTGCTATAATAGCAGCAGCACCCGGGAGTCTTTGAAAACAGCTATTGAATAAAACATTCATACGATAATTAATATACTATATTATGTCCATTGGCCCAAAATGACCTTTCACCATGATCGTGCGATCTTACATGTGTGCAAACCAATCATTTATACTTGCTTACCTTGATGTCTATGTTTCATGAACTAGATCCATAAACTTTCTAAGTTGTGATGCCAATTCAACAAATACCCCCAAAATCACCAAAGTTTATTGGCCCTAAATGACCTTTGACATTGGTCATGTGACCTGAAACTCACTGATATCAGATTACTCTTATGTTAAAGTTTTGTGATTTAGATCAATGACCTTTGAGAGTTACAATGGTAAGTCAATAAATAACCAACATGGCAAGGCTCATTGACCCTACACTGTAAAAACTGTGGTGTTAAAACTGACACCAATTGGTGTTAATAGAGGACCACACCCTGAGGTGTTAAAATAACACCCTAGAGATTGAACATAACACCAAAGAGTATAAATGTAGCAACCATAGGTGTTGTAATAACACCTACAGGTGTAAAACTAACACCACCAATTTAACACCGGTGTAAAATAACTGGTGTGGTCCTCTATGTACACCGGTTAACACCACAGTTTTTGCTGTGTAGACCTTTGACCTTAGTCATGCGACCTGAAACTCGAACAGGATGTTCAGTGATATTTGATTACCCTTATGTCCAAAGTCAAAGTTACGATGGAAATTCAACAAATACCCCTAACATGCCCAAAGTTCATTAACCCTAAAATGACCTTTGATCTTAGTCAGCAGAGTGTTAAATAATACCTCATTGTCTTTATGTGTAAGTTTCATTCACTAGGTTTATATACTTCTTAGGTTATGATGACATTTAAAATACTTAACCTAAGGTTAAGATTTCGATATTGATTCCCCAACATGGTCTAAGTACATTGACCCTAAATGACATTTCACCTTGGTCGTGTAACCTGAAACCAATGACAAATATTTAGTTATACTTGATTACCCTTATGTTTAACTTTCATGGAATAGGTCCCGGGGGGGGGAGGGCACCAAGAAACACGTAAAAATGATGTCTTTTTCACGATAGGGCACGTTACGTACGTAACATGATAAGGGTGTCAAAAAACACAAAAATAATGAAAAAAGGGTATCTATTTCGCTCGGAAAATTACGTGTTTAGGGTCGAATTTGCGGGGATGATAATACAAAATTAAAATGTTTAATAAAGGATGTCCTTTTTGCCCCAAAACTTCGTGTTTAGAGTCCGATTTGCGCGAGGTGTAGAAGGTGGGGTCGTACTAAACCAAATAAGGTAAAGCCGACGACCGAAGGACCCGTAACAATAAAACATTCCTGTACTTGTTTAGGGGTTCATTTCAGGGAATATTTGCTAAGAGTATCGTTTTGTTTCCAATACTTGTTAAGGGTAGAGTTTCACACGCCAATACTTGTTAAGGGGTGCATTTTCAGAATATGGAAATTACGTGTTTAGGGTGCTTTTCGAGACCCCATGGTCGCGCATGGTATCCACTCGTGAATGGAAAAGCCCCCCCCCCCCCTGAGGAATAGGTCCATATACTTTTATGTCATTGAAAAAACTTAACCTGAGGTTAAGATTTGATGTTGACGCCGCTATATACTGTCACCGCCGCCGTCGGAAAAGCGACGCCTATTATCTCGCTCTGCTATATGCAGGCCAATCCAAAAACAATTATTTACGCTTCACGCTCGCAATATTTGTGTTTCTGTGTATGGTAACTCGTGAAGGAACTGGTAAACGCTAAGCTGGAATCTAACCTAGACGTCTAGTTTAATCAGTCATTTGGCTGACCTTAGAGACGGCAGATAATTGCATTCGGGCCTATTTATTGAAGTGGAGACAATGGCAGATTCCAACTCACGCTTAGTCGCTTACGATTGTGAGTCCATTGCTCTAACCACTAGACCACACGATGGTGTGGATAGGGCCGGTTCCATCGGAATCTCTTGACTCTGGACTACAACATATTTGCAATTGTTCGTCCGGTGCAAATCTTTCGATGATCTGCTCTCCCAGTCCACCATCGTTCGACAAAACCTTTAAAGGGGAAGTTCACCCTGAAGAAAACTTTGTTGTAAAAATAGCAGAAAAAATAGTAAAAAATATTGGTGAAGGTTTGAGGAAAATCCGTTGAAGAGTAAGAAAGTTATTAGAGTTCAAAGTTTTGGATTTGTGACGTCATAAACGAGCAGCTGCCCCATGTGTTATGTAATATAAAATGCATGAATTTCAAATTTCGTATGGTTCCTGATGACTTAATTTTGTTTTCTATTCATGATCGGGTGTGAAATGATTTGTCTATTGACATACAAAAGTTACAGTGAAAACCATTTTCAATTTTCTGAGAAAATGACATTTCATTGATTTTTTACCATTCGCTATGTAGGAATGCTGCTCGCATATGACGTCACAAATCAAATAATTGAAATTCTAATAACTTTTTAATTACTTGATGAATTTTTCTCAAACCTTCGGCAATATTTTTTATTATTTTTTCTGCTATTTTTACAATAAACTTTTTGTCAGGGTGAACTTCCCCTTTAAGCTCTCAATTGTGGTTTTAATTGCATTTTCAAAGGAATCGATGTGTTGTACAGTTTCCTCGTAGTACATACGAAAACTAATAGACGAATTCGGATCGAGTGTTGTTTTATCTTATGGCGGCCATGACCGGAGACTTCCATATGATGCGTAATAAACGGAATGTACAAACGCGCACCTAGCTCATTGCTGATAGCCCTGGTACCCCCTCCCCTAGTCTGCTATGCAGAATCTGAATGGCTCATGAGGTGGCGCTGCTGCTGGTTTGCGAAGCAAACCAACCTGAAAGGGCGAGCGAAGCGAGCCACATCTGCAGCCACAGTAGACCTAGTCTGCTATGCAGACTCCTTGAATCAGCTGTGGTACAAACACTGCAGATGTGGGTCTACATTTGTAGACTACCCCCCACCCCGCCTCTAAGCTATAGCTGCCTTAACAAGATTTGTCTTGTTATGTTGACGTTTAAGTTTTTATTTCAAAGTTGACCTGACAAGATATATCTCGCTTTACTGTAGGTAATTAATTCGACTTGAAAAGACAACGTATCTCGCCATGTTCACAGGCGAAATTATAAGATAATGTAGCTTGCCATCTAATCAGGTAGATGACGTACACTTTAAAGCTACTGCATTTTCTTATACAGGTTGGTTAGGAAAAAAGGACTGATATTGGATGTATACCGTCATACTCACGGGTAAGATCGATGTTCAGACCAGTGATTGTCCCTATGAAATTTTGACTGTTTGAAAATTCAACCACTTGACGAAGCCAGGTTCCATTGAGGAATGTACGATAAACCATTCTCAGTGATGTCCAATAAAGGTACCTGAAAAGTAGGGGAAACAATGCGTTTTCTCAGTTTCAATGCCTTAGCTATTTGGGAGTTTTAGCCAAAGACGTACGAAGAATTCTAGAAGAGAATAAAAGTTATGTCAAGTTCCCTTGGTGACTAAGACAATGAAGAAGGCATGGTCAAAATTTCGTGTGTCATAACAGTAGTTTAGTCTTTGATTCTGGTAAAAACGATACAGTTCTAATTTTTCATCAGCTTGGAAACTATGGAATGCATTATGCCAGTGCTTGCCTATTAGTCGATTTGACAGTCTCATAGGCTCAATACACCAACCTAGAAATGTTCTTTCCGATGAAGTTTTTTACTTGATTCGTGATCCTATGGGGTCTTAGAACAAATTCAGCTTGGTTGCCAAAAGTTGCCGTTTGGGCAATTTTGCTAATTTGCATAAATCCAAAATTATAACTCGTTTTAGGGGTTTAGAGATGTGTAGAACCGATTTCTGTTATCATTTTTACAATGTAAGGTCATCTTCAGGTCAAATCCAAGATGGCCGCCAGATGCCATCTTGGAAAATTGACTTTTGTTCCCTTGCCCCAGAATGACGAGTAATACCTCTGTTTAGGGGTTTTGGGGTGTGCAGAATCTCTTTCTGCTTTCTATTTTGCAATATAATGTTATCTTCAGGTCAAATCCAAGATGGCCGCCATATGACGCCATCTTGAAATATCAACTTTTGAACCCTTTGCCCCAGAATCATGAATAATGAGTCTATTCGTGAGTCATTTGGTATGTTGATTAAATTCATGCTGTAATTTTGCATGAAGGACAATGTTCAGATAAAGTCCAAGATGGCCGCCAACCGCCATCTTGAAAAATTACTTTCTGAGGCTTATACGTGTTAGAACTAATGTAAAGGGATTTCAGTAAGAATACTCATTTCTTTTATTAATTCTCAAGTTTTTGTCCAAGAATCATGAATAATCCCTCTTTTCGTGAGTTATTTGCTTTGTTGATTCCATTTCTGTTAATAATTTTGCAATATAGGATCATCTCCAGGTCAAAATAATCCAACATGACCACTGAACGCCATATTAAGAAAACAAAACTTACTTAGTTCTGAGACTATTGAACCTTGAAGAAGTGCTCTCCCTAATAAGGTTGTTATTATGTATCGGAGCTCATGTAAGGGGATTTCAGTGAGAATAATTCGATTCTTTTAATCACTCCATTTTTAGTTCGAGGTCAAGTCATGTCTAAGATGGTCATATGGTTGATAGATTTCGTCATTAACCGCTTACTTTAAAATGAAGCCATTCAAGGTTTGGGCTATGATTTCGGGAGTTTTGATCCTGTTTTATTTATGTGCAACCATACTTTCCAGTGAAATTACTTTAAAGTATTATTTGAATTAAAACGTCATTTCTCCATATTTTTTTTTCAAAAATATTAGTTTGATTATTAACTTCCTTTATGATTATCATTGGACTTTTCCTCCTGACAAGAGCCATTGACTTGGTCAGCAGGAGTGCACTATTTAGCCTCCTGCAGAAGATAGGCTCCCCCAAGACTGTTCCATGGTCAGGATTGTTCTCATTCGTGAAATGTTGTACGAAGACGATGTCGCCCCTGCCTCTCAAGAAGTGGGAGTACAAGACCTAGTCATACATAACAGCTGCCTGTCATGTGCATGTAAGGGGTTTGGATCATCCATCAGCCTTTGAGACAGTCAGAAATCCTGATAGACTCAAGACACCGACTGTCCTCCAGATATGTATATCAACAGCACACACTCGTCTGGTTGTGGTGGACTCCTACCTTGGACCGACTATATGTCTCTTGCCCCCTTTCACAGGACAAGCATATAAGCATTAGGATTGTAAAATCTGTCACAGTCATGGCCAAGCTCCTGCACGGAAGTAAGTCCTGGAAAACGTACGCCGACCAAGAAAAGTGGCTAAACACTTTCCATGTCAGCTGCCTCGGACGTATCATGCACGTTAAATGGCAGGACAAAGTGAAAAATACAGAGGCCCTTCAGCGTACGTGCTGGCATCAAAAGCTTATTCTCGCTCCTTAGTCAAAGGCACCTCAGGTGGTTGGGGCATGTTTGCCGCATGAATCCTTGGCGAATCCCTTCTTGGATTCGCCAAGGTAAGGTGAGCTGTGTGATTGGTCTCACCCCATCGATAGATCACACCTCCGTTATAAAGACACCTGCAAACGTGACATAAAACTTGCCGGCATAGACACTAACACTTATGAAGGTGTAGATGAAAGTAGAAAATATTCGGAATGCTAAATTGGCAGACCAAAGGCCTAGGAGGAAGGCTAGGGCAGCATCTCTATATAAACGTGTCTCAGCGCCATCCTCCTTCATCTGTAAAAATTTGCTCTAGAGACTGCCACTCTAGAGTGGAGCTCTATAGTCACTCTCGAAAATGCAAGGCCTAGCGCTACACCATCGTCTTTTAAGGCGAACTGATCATTGGACACATTGATTTAGAAAAAAATATGTAAAACACTTTCAAATTCAAATAAGACCCTAAAAGCCTCTTCAGTACAAATGTATGGATTGACCTTCAAAAAAATACACTCGAAATTGATCATAGCCCAAACCTAAAGAGGATTCATTCTAAGTTGAGCAATTAATGTTGAAATCTGACATCTAAGATGTAACTTCACCTTGACCTTGAGAATTAATAAAAGAAATGAGTATTCTTACTGAAATCCCTTTACATTAGTTCTAACACGTATAAGCCTCAGAAAGTAATTTTTCAAGATGGCGGTTGGCGGCCATCTTGGACTTGATCTGAAGATTGTCCTTTATGCAAAATTACAGCATGAATTTAATCAACATACCAAATGACTCACGAATAGACTCATTATTCATGATTCTGGGGCAAAGGGTTCAAAAGTTGATATTTCAAGATGGCGTCATATGGCGGCCATCTTGGATTTGACCTGAAGATGACATTATATTGCAAAATAGAAAGCAGAAATGAATTCTGCACACCCCAAAACCACTAAATAGAGGTATTACTCGTCATTCTGGGGCAAGGGGAACAAAAGTCAATTTTTCAAGTTGGCATCTGTCGGCCATCTGGGATTTGACCTGAAGACGACCTTATATTGCAAAAATGATTACAGAAATCGGTTCTACACATCTCTAAACCCCTAAAACGAGTCATTACTCATCATTTTGTGGACAGGGGTTCAAAAGTTAGGTTTTCAAGATGGCATCTAGCGGCCATTTTGGATTTATGCAAATTAGCAAAATTGCCCAAACGGCAACTTTGGGCAACCAAGCTGAATTTGTTCTAGGACCCCATAGGAACATGAATCAAGAAAAAAACTTCATCGGAAAGAACATTTCTAGGTTCGGAAAATGTCAAATCGACTATATGATGCTCTGTGGACAATGTTGACACACAGTTCCCATGGTTACAATACATACCCTTGGAATTCGTCAACAGTCAAGGCTCTCGGCATGAACAATGATCCACCCATATCCGTTTCAATAGGAGGCAATTGACTGCCAGCTCTTATCGACATGCTTGTAATTTTATTTTCTCTTCGATAAGCAACGTATAGTCTCCTTGCATTCCTAGCGATAGCAACGCCATTCGGATCTACACACAATGTATACAATTTCATATTTTAAAAAATGCAGTTTTGGGTGTACTTTTATCAAAGGGCCACTTAATGCTAATGTAATCATGATAATCCGAAGAAATAGATAAATTAAAGGAGCAACAGTCTTAGAGTTATATTAAAATATGATTTAAAAACATGTGGTATTATTATTACCATTGTTGCAACATCTTAATATGGTTCTGTTAAGTTGGTCCTTAATGTGAATGGTAAAAATTGAAGTAATGTATAATTCAAACAATAAAACACAAAAGAAATAGTGAGCGTGATAGACATCATCGACTCTCTCATTTGCATGTCACTGAGCTGTGCATAATAACTGTTTTGTGAAAAATAAGCGAAGCTTTAAAATGTCATAACTTTCTTATTTTTCAACCGATTTGAATGAAATTTTCAGCATTATGCTTGTTTGATTTTTCTCTATTGATTCAAATCAACGTTTTTTCTGAGGTGGACTTGACCTTTAAATTTCAGCCCATTCTCATTTTATGAAGCTAGGGTTACACCGGAACTGAATCAGCTGCAAATCCATCCGAATACACGAATACGTATTTGTTCTCCCTCCGCGAATGCTAGAAAATTCTGGAGGGATTCGGGAACATTGGCGAAGCAATCCGGCTCGTTTTGAAATGTGTTCAAAACCAGCCAAATACCCTCCAAACTACTCTTGAATGTGGCCACAACAAATTTCATTCGGGCCACATTCGGCATAGGCGGAGCGAGAAAGTGGAGATTTGAGAATAGAAAAGTCTTCAGGAGACGGACAGTCAACCTGTCCGAAACGTCGAGTCTATCTACTACTCATCATCTCTACTCGCCGACGCAAGCCAGCATCTCCTCATCAGCTCTACTACTCAAGCTGTTCTCACTCAACATTCTTTCTGGTTTACAGTCCTTTTCAGGACTATTCTCAAGAAAGAATACTCTATTCTCAAATCTCCACTTTCTCGCCTATCCACTTCCTTCTCTTCTTCTATCCACTGCTTCTATAACACTCCACATGGTTGATTGATTCACATGGCAACGCGTACAAGAACGACCAAAATTTTTGGTCCACGCGCATGCGTACTCTTATTCCGAAGGCGCAAGTCATTGATATTCACATTGGCTTCCAGAACTGCAGTGGGGAAAAAAAATCGCAAGCGGGGCCCGGGGGGGGGCGGGGGCGGGGGTCACTCACTACATGGACTGCTACCCACCCGTGTCAGACAACCTCATAAATGCACCCTAAACGGCGTAACTACATTAACTATAATTGCAACCCTAAATTGCGTAACCCATGAGAAAGGCCCCCTGAGTCGCGATAACAGGAATAAGCCCATAATTTCATACCCTAAGTGGCGTAAACATATCGAAATTGATTAATTTGATACCATACTTATTACTGATGTTAAATTGATGTTACATTCAACAGGTATAAATTTACGGCATTAAAAAAAAAATTTGAAGTAAGGCCAGCATAATTTACTCTCAATGACACTTCTCTTAGCCACTTTGAACAGATATCTGTTAGCCTAAATTAATAAATGCAGGTGAAAAATGTTGCTTGCCTTGACTGACTGATGCATCAATTAACATTCGTTTTACCAATGTCATCAAAACTTGAAAAAATGGAATTCATACCAGTTAACGTGTTGAAAAATACATACTTTAATTAAACCTGTATCCTCTTTTTTTTTTTGGTTTTCATTGATAAAAAACATCAGTATAGGCATGATTGGAATCCCCGGTATGAATCAAAAATAGGCCTAAACCCTGAGCGTGCTGCTTATTATATAGTGCGTATCAAAAAAAGTTTACACTTTGAAAAAATCCTGTAAAATTAGACATTTGTAATATCCTGAAGATTTTTCCACTTTTTAACATTGGTACAGATCCATTTAAGCAAATGACGATATAAATATCGAAAAATATTTTCGCTTGAGTGAGCACCGCTTACTTTTGAAAAGTTAGTGAATAATGATTTGCGCAGAACTTTGAAATAGCTATGCGAATAAAACTAAACCATTATCATGAAGAACACGTAGAATTTAGCAAGTAAAATTGATTTGAAGATATCTTTGACCTCTTTTAACTTGTTTCCTTGCCCAATACACTTCGAAGAGTGCAATACACCTTGCCCCACTCCCCCACACACCAAGGCCATCAAGACGATATTTGATTTACACTGAGCTGTTATTTACATAAAATGAATTAGGACTGATTTTCAATTTGTTAATGATTGTTAAGCTTGGGAAAAGTGTGGAGAAACAAGTATTAATAAAAATTAAATGTCAACCCACTTAAAATAATAAAAACTTAGTGAAAAAGTGCTGGAGATGTCTGACGTAAACTTGTGTTCAGATTCAATTATGTCCTCAGATCCAGCTGGCACAAAAAGGGTAAAAGTTGTGCTTACTAAGTGTTGAAATTTCAATTTGGGTGGCAAATTTGTTTTAAAATGCTTGAATGTATCTGTTTTATCTTAATTGACTAAAAGTGCAAGGAAAATGAAGGGAAAATGTATCGCAGGGTAAGTTTGCTTTCGCCCTTTCCCCTTGACACTGCGTGAAAACGAGCATTTCTGCGCAAACAGATTTCTGCGAGCTTTACAAAAATGGACAGTGCTCACTCAAGTGTAACATTCTGTCAAAACCTTTACTTTCATTGGATAGATGAGAACCAAACCCAAGATTATATGTGAAAAAATTACTCACAATATTTTTTAATTCCCAGAGCTTATTCAAAGTGTAAACTTTTTTTGATACGCACTGTAGAACCGGGTGTAAGACTGAAGCTATACTGCATGGGGGTATTCTCTCATTTAAGTGATGCGCTAGCCGGCGTGTGCGAGGAATATTTTGTATCGCTTAAAATCACGACCTTCAGATGTTTATGGCTTAGGTCTGCTCCCAAATCTCAAATTTGCAACCCTAAATGGCGTAGATCTATTCATATTTGCACTCCTCAATGGCGCCATCTTCATAGCCAAATTAGCAACCCTAAATGGCGTGAAGAGAGACAGAAAGGGCTACCTTAAAAGGCGATTTACCAGCGAATGGTGTTTATATGCAATCCTTTTTTCAACCAAAGACGTCGACGACGCCCGAGTGCCTGAAACGGGACCCTTTTCGACCCTTTTTCTGGACGCGGGTGCGTAGCAGTCCATGTGGAGAGTGACCCCCCCCCCCACCCGGGAAGCGGGGCTGGGGGAACGGAGATGTTTCATAACAGGGATCTTGTGAGCGGGGAATGCGGATTCTGATAGGAGCTTTGGTCATTCGGAGTATCTAGGGAACTGAAAATTAGTTCTGAAAAAGAGAGTCTTGAAAGCGTGAGTGCCCCCCCCCCCCCGGCAACGGTCCGAGCTCGTCGCACACGGCCATATTCGTTTCGATTCGGGTGACTATTCGGGTCGATTGTTGCCACTATTCGGCTGGAACTATTCGGAGCGCTCCCCGAAGAATCAGAGACGAATAGGTTCTCAATTTACCCAATTCATCAGAATCAGGCCATATTCGGGCAGAATCGGCTCGAATTTATTCGGAAGAATTCGGTTTTGGTGCAACCCTAGCTTTAACCAGACATAAATACACATATATTTTATTTTAAAATCGGTCATCCGACCGAATTAAATTTTTGATATGAAATCGCTAAGTTTATCAAAACACAATTTTAGTTTATATCCTTCCGACTATAACTGTTTTAGGGCAGACACATTCATGGAAAGAGTGACGATGCACTTTTGTGGAGATTTGCCAAATTAAAGGCATTGCCATTAATGCAGCCAAATTTAAATATAAATAGGTAACAGATATTGAAGCTTTTTACAGGTTTCGAAAAAAAAAATGTGAAAAGTTACAATGAGGGTTCTTAATGCTAAATGACAATATCTGAGGTTAAATGCAAACCCCAGGGGCCCGTTTCATAAAGGACTTACATCGGTTGTAACTTTGCTATTATGGCAACTACCTTGGCAACATGGCTCAGCAGCCAATCAAAATCAAGGTTACCATGGTAGTTGCCATAATGGAAAAGTTACAACAGTTGTAACTCTTCAGAAATAGGACCCAAGTAATTTCCCTGAAAATGGGATAAAGGGGAAATAGTTCGCACAGATTCAAAGGGTGGGGCGAAAAAAAAAATAAAAAGGGAAGGGGGTGGGGGTAAAAAGAGTGTAAACAAGAGAGACCCTGAGACCTTACTTAAGTAGGAAAAGGAATCATAACTTGACGCTGCCCCGTGCTGTCAGGGCCCCGTCTTACAAAGAGTTACGATTGATCCAATCAATCGTAACTCGATCAATGGAAATCCAACAGTGTCATAATTCTTTCTACAGGAAATTTGCAAAATGTCCTTTGTAAACAAAGGAAAACACACCAAATTGTCAAAAAAATCAACTACGTTATGGACTTACATTCATATCTATAATTTTTTTTTGAACAATCATGCATTTCTTATGTTGACTTTGCTGGCTTTCCATAGTTGCGATTGATCAGATCAATCGTAACTCTTGTAAGACAGGCCCCAGATGTGTTTAGAGTAGACTGACCAGACCAAACGCTGTTTTCGATTGACACTCTCTTACCAGATTTAGCGTCGGGTGCGGTAACTGCCTCCATATTTCCCCCTTTCCAGTCAGAGCGGTAGACCCTTCTATTTGTCCAGTCGGACCAGTATAATCTCTTATCCACATCATCATATGTCACGAAGTATGGATCGCCACTTGAGGGGATTTCATTGAACACTAAATCGTCTAGATCGGCCATGAACATACGTCCATGATCCGTCACAAATATCTTTCTTGATGGTTCTAGTTTGAATGAAAGGACAAGAGCAGTGTTCCTGGGATTCTATTCCTGCCTATGTAAACTAATGATTAGAAAAATAAAATTGTAGGACTATGTTTTGCGCGCAATACATTTTCATTTTGAAAACCTACACTCATGAATACAAATTCGCTCTTATACAGTTCTTGAAGAAACAACAAAATCTAGACATATTGAAAGAATAGCGCATAAAAAACAGCTTTGGATCGATCGGGGGCTGCAATCATGCACTGCAAAAACTCTGCCATTGATTAATCACCAGCCCGGAATCTATGTATGTCCACACCAGAGAAGTGTTACACAACACCAGTTTATCGGTCTATCACCAGATAGGTGTTTGTACAACACCAATTAATATTAAAACAGCATTGGTTTCATTCCAAACTGGTGTTGTTTCAAAACTTCTCTGGTGTGGACATATAGATTCAACACCGGAGTTTTTGCGGTGTACCGCACGCCACGCTTATGTCGCCTGTTGACACGGCCATGCAGTCTTTTGCGTCCCGATAATACAGTGGGTATCAAAAAAAGGAGCGCCTATGGCAGTCTCGCCTGCAGTCCACGATTCAAAATAGCAGCAGTGCTAAATATAGAGTAATTATCAACAAATAATGAAAAATACTATGTTGATCTCCCCTAAATTACCTCTGACCTTAGTCATATGACCTGGAACTCAGGCAGGATGTTCAGTAACACTTAATTATCCTTGCATCCAAGTTTCATGAACTAGGTCCAAAATTCTTAGTTATGATGACATCAATGTTGACGCCGCCGCCGTCGGAAAAGCGAATCCTACAAAGTCACGATCTTCTATGCATGTAAGACAAAAAAGTTTTAAAATAATCCTATAAAATAATACTTTTGTAATATGCTAAAAACTTTTCAATATTTATAAATTGGTATAGGCCTCTTAAAGTGAATGACGATATGACTTTTCCGCTTGACTGAGCACCAATTAAATTATTAAAAGGAAAGTTCGTGAAAATGATTTTCGCCAAACTTTGATCATGGAACTTTGTCAAAAAATAGAGGATGAATGTGTAATCCTATTTCTCACATGCTTCTGAACCTTAAAACTTAACACAATTCTAAATCTCCCCTTATATCTTCAGAGATTCGAGGAGCATGTTGTAGTAAGAGCATATGTCATGTTTCCTTTTGAAATACCCACAACGCACTATAATAATCCTGTAATTTGATAATCTGAGGACAATTTGAGATTTTGGAAGGGGAATTCGCATATTTGCATAATAGGAAACAAATTCGAAATAAAAATCATTCAAATGTTGTTCATACATAACGCTTAGTTGAAGCCCAATTGAATGTTGGTTTGATTTAATGGGGGTATATTTCGTCGGCGTTCATCCGAACCGTGGTATCACTCAGTTTTGGTCACAAAATCGATTTTAAGATTTTTGCAGAAAAGTTTTATTCTATGAAAAAAAAATATTTTAGTTTTTGAGATATGACGGGATTTTTTTTGACATTTTTGACAAAATGCGCAAATCCCATTCGAAACGCACTATGACATAGCGATACGACGTTTTGAATGACCGCGATTTCAATGCGCGCGGTCAGCCAAGCCATCGTACTGCATTGACTTCTCACGTGAACAGCGATACGACATTTTGACTGATCGCGCGCATTTGAATTGCGGTCAGTCAAAACATATTGTCGCTTTTCCCTGTGGCGTTTTTGTACAGGGAAAATCTAAGCCGCTCAAACCAGAATTACAAGCATGTAGCTCTTAGGCGATGTTTTTTTCCCGATTCTTAGTTTTGTGTAAAATTAAGGATACCAGTGCCAAGCAATTGTCTTGGTCTTTCCAACCATAATACTTTTTAAGCAATGAATATGTTGTAACTAAGGCTGGTGAACTAAGTGTGAACATAATAGCTAACCTTGAGGTCGATTTTCTCTTAAATGGGTTTGAATGGCAGAAAGTGTGATACGACGGTTCGGATGACCGCCGACCGTGACGATATGTGCTTACGATATCGATACATACTGTAATATACGGAGACGAGGAATGAACATGATTCATCGACCCAGCCAGTGCCATCGGCGATTGTATAGATGACTTGCACTGGTTCATCAGTGACATTGAAGAAAGATCCTGGGCTGATGTTAGGCACGAAGGTTGGTGTCCCGGATGTATTGGAGACGCTCGGTGAAATCCAGAATACTTCAACGCCATCATATCCTATCTTCACCGATTGGTTGATGTTCTCTGGGCAGTTGTACACCACGGGCAGGACGGTACTAGTAGCTACGGTAAGATACGAGAGTTCAGCGGGAATATATTTTTGACGATTTGATAGGTTTACAGTGTCAGTGGTTTCAAATAAGGCCAATACACAATCATTAAAAAGTGCACCAGACATGCCAGAGACCCAATCATGCCACTCTACAGGACCATCTTTCAGATGTTCTTGGATACATTGGAGCACCTGTCGGACCAAAAGGTGCCTAAAGATCACCCGTATAAGATTCCCCCAATCTGACATTGCTTAAGTGAACTTTTTTGTTGTGAATATTGATCCTTGATATCAACCCCCGTGCTTATTCAAGAAGCACGGGTTCTGGTGCCATACCAAAACAGAGTCCTGCGTGAATAAAAAAAATAATAAAGGGAGAACCTTGTCAATTCTTTCCCCCTTTATAAGAATATATACTCTTCCAAAGACATGAAAGTAGTGCTATCTTCACAATTATATCCTTTATTCATATCGTTACTATATACCTGTGGCATACAGATCAATTAATATATATATATATATATATACAGCGCGTCCCAGTAAAAAAAGAAACCGAGATTTAGCGATTATTTATCATAATCATAAATAAAATAGACAAATGACCGACAAATAATCTTCTCTTTCATTTGGTATTACTTAGATTATTCCTCATTCACGCATGAGGGAGCAAAACAATTCGAAGAAAGGATGCCAAAAACTCATTTGGCGGGGGGTATCTGAATTTCAAAAAGAAAATCACATGACTAAAAATTTCAATATCTGCTCTTTTCTTTGATACCTTAATCACAGAAAATGGTCAAGAAGTAAAAAAGTTATGATCCCTCGAAACAATGCTTGTATTTCCATAATTTCATTTAATAAACGTGTTTTTCACCGGTTTCCCACAGAAAATGGTCAAGAAGTAAAAAAAAGTTATGATCCCTCGAAACAATGCTTGTATTTCCATAATTTCATTTAATAAACGTGTTTTTCACCGGTTTCCCATAGAACCTATCGCACAGTAACAAAAGACTTAATGCATGGCTGATCGTCAACAAAACGGAGTGTCGAGTGAGTTTGAACGCTAGCCTGTAAAACCTCTTCATTTTTTCAAATTATTGAAATTCAAGCCTTATTTCAAATAACCAGAACTTTGTTATTTCTTGACCATTTTCTGTAATTGAGGTATAAAATTAAAGAGCAGATATTGAACTTATTAGAAATGTGGTTTTCTTTTTAAAGCCTGTGTATAGCTTTGGTAAAGGGTCAATAATGTGATTGATAATCGAATATCATCTAGTATGACAGTCTTTCTGAAGCGTAGAGACCGTTAGATATTTTTCCAACTGCACTTCTTTGAGAAAATTTCAAATATTCAAATCTTGGATATATAGCGCCCTCTCACGGCGATCCTTGTTTTAAATTAGAAAAATGTGCATTCAAGCACTTATCTTATAAATTTAGTGATTAGATATCCAAAAGTTACAGACAAAGAACATATCTTGAAAGTTTCAGCCCATTCCATGATTTGGAATAGGATTTAATTGAAAGACAAAAACACACAGATATTTTAATTTGATCGGGTGACCCGATCAAGTTAAATTTCCATAAAAATCGCAAAATTCATCCTGTAAAACACATTTTCATTTCATATTTTCCACATCATAACTGTTATAGGGCACATCCATTCATATTAGCTAGCAATGAATTGGAATAGTGATAGGTGCATTTTGGTGGATTTACCAAAACTATACACAAGCTTTAAACCCAGATACGGCCCGCCAAGTGATTTTTTGGTATCCCCTTTTCAAATAGTTTTTGCTCCCTCATGCGTGAATGAGAAATTAAGTTATGACTAATCATGGATAAATCTCGGTTTCGTTTTTAGTGAGACGCACTGTATATAATATATATATAAAGAAGAAGATGATGATGAAATTGAGGAGAACTGAATAAAAAAAATGAGTCAAAGAAGAAGAAGGAGGAGGGTCAAATTAAAAAAAGGAAGAAAAGTGAAAAAAAAGATAAAAGATAATAAATAAATAAACAATCAAATAATCTGAAGAAAAAAAGAAGGGGGGGGGAGATAAGGGAAAAGAAGAATAACTAAATGAAAACATATCTCTAAAAAGATTACAAAAATATTGATAATGATTAGAAAAGAAGAAGAGAAACACAATAGAGGGGAGAAGAAAGGAAAAAAACGGGTAAAGAAGAATAAAGAAAAATAAATAAAATTAACACATAATTCCTAAAAGATGACAAGCAGAATAAGATAGTATAACATCTTTGATATACAGTATATCACTTTTGTTATAAAACGCAACTACCTTCTGTTTCCGACAAGGGTGGAACGGTTGAGTTTGGAAACACTATAAATTAAAAATAAAGAAAAGATAAGAAGTCAAGTTCAAGTTTTCTTTATTTCATTTCGACTCAACATATTACACAAATATGAAAAAATAACCATGCAAATCATTACAATGGAATAGAGTACTACGTAAACAATGTAGCCATACAAAGGAAATAGATAAATGTTTTCGGTAATAAACAATAAACAATAATGATAATCATACAAGTAGGATATATACAATGAGGGTAAAACAAAATGTATAACAATCTCTATTAAACATCAGCAAGATTGTTTTATTTATCTTTTAAATGAAATAAAAGTTGGGGAAGTGGAGTTCAATAGTTGTATCTATATAGTCTTATAATCAAGAAAAAATGTGAAATTATGTATAAAGTGAGGCACACCAACGAAACCTACTCCAGAGATTTTTGAGATATTTAGATTACATTCATTCTTCAATGTTATTATCTATTGGTGTAACGAGTGCGCTTGTCACATCTGGAAAAATAATAATGGAGAAAGTCTTGTACTACTGCGCGAAGTGTAATTTTAATGGAAAATGTAAGTGCATTTCTCAAGTTTTAAATAGGATATGCATGCCTAATTCTAAGGACAAACATTTGAGTCTCAGTAGATTTTATGAAAAAAATGACACTTCAAAATTAATACATGGCATAGACTTAAGCTAACCAGATATGCATTTAATTACGTCAAGAAACTTCATCGTATTATGAAAACTTACTTGATTCACACCTCTCTCCTGTGTAACGGGGTGAACAATGGCAAATGTAGCTGATGATAGACTCCTCACACCAGCCGTTTATACATGGATTCATGAGGCAGTCTTCAGTGACAATTTGTGAAAGAAGTGGGTAGCATTTGAAAAAGACAGTATAAGGACATTGCATTTAGTTCTATTTTTACCATGTTCACTTCATTGTGTTTTCCAATTTAAAGAAGAAACAAAGGGCCTTTTAGGTATCTAGCATAGGGTTTCAGCAGCGGTATTGAATTTATCAATGTCCAATTATACATGTATATCTAAATATTTATTTATACATACCCAAAATAAAACTGTTCATGAAAAAAAATGCATATACTCATATCAATCAAGCGTAATATTGGACAGGGGTGACTAGGAAATATGAGCTTATACAGTTATATATGAATTTCCCTGGAAATGCATATACATTTTATACAGCCCAGTTTTAAATACATCAATTCATCGGGGTTTTTTTTCTTTAGATTATCGTTTGAAAAAAGCTTGAAGAAATTTTTCAACAGAGATTTAACATCTTAATCGCCGACGTTCATCTTATAATATTGCCTATAAATGTAATATCGTCGTTTAATATTTGTCTTTATTGCGAATCCAGATCAGAAGAACCAATCTGCTGTTCTGTAATGGTACACTCTAAAAAAATGAAGTGCAGTCACTATACACGCTCTTTAAGAGCTAAATTAGCACTTCATTTTTTAGAGTGTAAAAGGTAACCTGTACATAAAATACCTGGAAACTGACAGATGCGCAAACCGCTCTTATTTCGTCTGTCTGAGCATCCTGAGTCAATCGTGAGCGTCGGAATGAGTTTTGGAATGGTTTTCACAACGCCCATCTCAGGGTGTTCTCTCTCAGAACATGTTTCGAACATTGGTAACGTGTAGTTTAGATTGTATCCATCGCCGCAAATGATCTCTTCTGCAAATACGCCGTTGCAGACTGATGTTTATTTTTGATTAAAAAAAGGGGAAAAGCGGTAGTCGATTGATTTTGATGTTTAGAAAGCTTCCAATTGTATGTATGTATATGTGTATATATATATATATATATATATATAATGAGGCAAAGTGGTAATGCAATATACTTAGTTCCAAAGGTTTATTTTGAAGTCCAAATTTTCGACGTTAAACACACGTCTTCTTCAGGGACTGTGAGCTTTTGTTTCCCTGAAGAAGACGTGTGTTTAACGTCGAAATTTTGGACTTCAAAATAAATTGTTGGAACTAAGTGCAATGCATTACCACTTTGCCTCATTAATATAATCTATGTCCAACACGTGGAATGTAATATCGTATAAATATATGTATATAAATAAATATATAAATATGTATATATATATATATATATATATATATATATATATATATATATATATATATACATATATGAAGAGCACCATTTTTCATAAATTTTATTGTTTTCTGTCTCTAAACCTCTAAATTTTTAGTCATTCTGATGATACCAAAGACAATTTGAAATTTAAATGAAAACGTGAATGAAAGTGGCAAAGAAAAATCACTTTTTTTATCAAAAGAGATTGGTTTGATTTCAGTTTAGTTGCAAAAGGGGATAGGTCCACAATGATATTTAAAAAAAAATACGTAGAAAAAAAATTAAGACAGGTAGATTTCTTTTATAGCCAATTTTTGTTCACATGATATAGTAGTACATCATGACAAATTAGTTTCTCATAAGAATATTGCATGAAGTGAGAATAAAAAACATGGTTTTTCTCGGAATGGTCCAAGTGGACCAACCCCCTTTGCAACTAAACTCTTCATATATATATATATATATATATATATATATATATATATATATATATATATATATATATACAAGACTTAGGATTGGAAGCAGAATGCCATAAACAAATTACAATCAATATTTCCAAAGAACGAAGCATATAACTCTAAAAAATGAAAGGCAAAGTCACACTCCGACGTTAGTGAATAATTATGTGCCCCCCAAAAAAGAATATATAAATACAATATGATATCAGTGCGCTTCCTCCATCTTCAGCGCATTGATTTCTTTGAAAGGTGAGTTTCACAATCCGTATGCCCATGAACAGACGTGTTTTTCACTACTGTTTCAGAAACGGATTTTGAATTCTCTTTTTTTTTGTCACATCATGGGCACTGACGAAGAGTGTGACTTTACCTTTCATTATGAGAGCTTTGCTCCTTTTAAAATCTATGATTTTATTTTATTTACTATACCATTTATGATTATTTTATTCCATATGCCGAAGCAGACTATTTCTATTTTACTCAGGTACTTTTTACTGCTAAACTTCGATTGTTGGCGGTGAGGCCCTTTTCAGATTTTCCTGTTTTGGAGCCGGAGATTCGCCATTGTCATCTTGCAGTCATGGCAACGCGTCTTTAGATGCGTTTTTTCAGTGCGCTTCCTCCATCTTCAGCGCATTGATTTCTTTGAAAGGTGAGTTTCACAATCCGTATGCCCATGCACAGACGTGTTTTTCACTACTGTTTCAGAAACGGATTTTGAATTCTCTTTTTTTGTCACATCATGGGCACTGACGAAGAGTGTGACTTAACCTTTCATTTTGAGAGCTTGCTCCTTTTGAAATCTATGATTTTATTTTTACGGCATTTACTATACCATTTATGATTATGATATATATATATATATATAAATCAAAATCCGTTTCTGAACCAGTCGTGAAAATGAACAACTTTTTATGATTGTATTTCAGGAACGCATTTAGAATCCGACTGTTTGAATATAACGTTGGATTTTGATTGATTGTTGCTTCCATATTGTAGAGGCGCTCTCGAGCTCTACGACGATTGTAAATGTGGCTCTTAAACTCGTCCAAAATCGGAGATGTCATTTTAACCAAAGCAGGAACTAGAATTTTTGCACACGAACCACAGATCTAGTGTCCCACGTTGTGGTTGCGAAATTCAAAATATTTTTTTTACGACGGGGCTAAAAGTCTCTTCCTACATCAACATCGGCGTACGTTTCCGTCGTCGGGCGAAAAGTGCGGACATCGTTTATACCATAGGCTTACAGATGGGGAGAGAGAGGGGCGCCGGGCTGACAAGAGATCTCATCACGATCATAAACAGGTTTAAACAAAGAAAAAAAAGAAATTAAAGTTTGTATAGTTATGACTTTGATCATCGGCGTAGAGCCTATAAAGGTAGTTGAATACTCAAAAGTACAAATACCCGACTACTGAACGTGATCGTTATACGCCTTACCAGATGATTTACCTGAACTTCAGAAGAGGATGCCTGACAAAAATTTATTGGCGCCGAGAAGATGCGTGATCAAATCCTACTCATAAACGTGATGTTTTATTGATATCAACCACAAGTGCTTTTACTATATACGCTTCGGCACAGAATGGATTAATATCATATGACCTAGGTTTGGTACGCGTTATAAAATTCGCGTTATGACAGAAATATCTTGTCTGATGTTTTTTTTTTTATTTTATCCGAAGGTTTCCATAATGACAGTGTTTGTTAGCCAGTGAAACTCAAGGAACCGTGAACATGTCGGACAAACAATGTTGATGGAACGCTCCCAGGAGGACTTATACCAAATGAGTGTGCTGATAATTTTTTTTTCATTCACACCCGTCGTTAGTATATGGAATAGTTTTTATGCAAACGTTGTATTCTTAGATTTCGATATTGGTACTGAATACGGATTTACTAGGTAAATTAAGAATTAAGTATAGTCTAGGAGATAGGGGGCTTTATTCAGAATTTTTGGTGGGGAAGGTTTGACAAGCTTATCCGGGGTAAAATTGTGCGCTGATTCCAAAAAATGTCACTCTTATTGACCGTACCCACGCCATTTTGGCAATTTTGGCCATTTTTTAACCAAAAATAACCATTTTGACCACTCTTTGAAAAATGGTCCCTTAACAGACTGCTTTTGTAGCCACATGCGATTAAAAGGGTCTATATTAAGTAAAAATTGACCCAGATCCCAGAAAAAGTGGTTTCATTTGCCAAATCACAAGAGCAGTGGTCATTTTGGCCATATTTTGCCCCAAAATGACAATTTTCATGATTTTTTTTGTCCGAAATGTGTTACAAATATTGATCAGAGCAACGATTGGATGTGTTTAGAAATCCAAATTTATTTTCAAAATATGCGCTGGATCATAACCATCAACCTCATGTAATTTATTCCGTCAGTTTTGACCTATGAGGGTCATTTAGGGAACTTTAGACATAACTGACCATTCGCGCAGTTTTGCATTATTAATGGTCAAATATGCAGGAAATTGAGGTCTTCAGCATGATTTATCTTCTTCCCTTATGAAATGAGAATGCATTTAAAGGTCCTTCTTGTGTAGAATTTTATGCTGATTCCAAATATAACAGTCTTAATGACATTATTTAATAGATTATGGTCATTCTGGCCACTTATGGCCCTCAAAATGACAAATGACATCAGTTCAATTTATCCAAAAATACTTTGAATGTCACAAAAAATTTTACAATGGCATACTGTGACACCTAACATTGGTGTATTATCCTTTAAATTGAACATTTCCAACGTATTTTGACCTTATGCAATTTATTCTATCAGTTTTGACCTATGAGGGTCATTTGGCGCACTTTACACATACTGACCATTCTCGCAGTTTTGCATAATAAACTGCATATAGGCAGGAATTTGAGGTCTTCAGCGTGTTTTATCTTCTTCCAATATAAAACTAAAATGCATTCGAAAGTCCATCTTGTGTAAAATTTGATTCTAATTCCAAATGTATCAGTCTTAATTACCCTATTCAACAGCTTAAAGTCATTTTGGCTACTTATTGCCCTTCGATGGCCAATAATATCAGTTCAATTTATCAAAAAATACTTCGAATGTTACCAGAATCATAACAGGGGTGTGCTGTGACACCCAACATTGGTCAATGAATCCCTTAAATTGAGCATCCCAAAAGTTGACTACCTTGGTCATGTTGGCCACCTTGACCCCCGGCAAGCCCTGCTCATTGTGTATATTCAGGTTATATCTAACCTGGTGAGGAGAAATTTGGGATTGCGTTAATATTAACATCAATTATTGTTAAATGGGGAAAAATTGAAAGCTTCTTGGTGGAAATCAATGAAATGATTCCACGCAGACCAGTGTTATTGGCCAACTATTGGACCCTGTTGTCACTTTGACCACGTTTCCCTCAATATTGACCAGTGACCATGGCCCCTAGTAGTAGAGTAGTAAAACTAAGATAGAGACCACACATGCTTTGATGAGTAAAAAAGGGCTCAAATGTTGGTCAGTATCATTATCAGTATGAGCTACCAATAATCGGTGAAGAGTGTTGATAATTGTGATAAAATCCTTTACATCGAGCATACATAAGGTCGTTTGACCATGCACTGTGGCCATTTACATGATTTTAGCCACCATGACCACACAGAAAAGGTTTATGGAAAGCTCACATATATAGGGCAGCAAATTCAGCAATGAGACATTTTAGCATCATTTACATGTTATGTTAGAACATTTTTCTAGATTAATGTAGATTAATGATTCCAAATATATTAGTCTTAATGACAAATCACATTTGCATGTATCAAAAAAGATTCAAATTTTGTTGTCGCTCCGTATTGTTAATAAGATATGCTATATCAATTATTGATTTCAATATGATATGACTAATAGTACATAAATAATGTAACCATTTTTGCCATTTTGACTATTTATCGCATGACTTTAGTAAATAAACATGACAAGAGCAATTGTGGAAATGCGTTCAATCCCTTTCGATTGGAAATGTTACAAGCTCACCTTGAGTAAAAAATTCTGCCAAATACTTCACCACTGTCTAATGTGGACCATTTGGTCACTGTATGGTCATTGAGTAGCCATAACATCATTCCCTCCTTTTTAATATAAATTATACAGATAATTATGTTCTAGAGAAAGGCACTTATCCTCAATTCAAAGGTGCGCCATTACAAAGCAATTGGTCAAAATGAATTTCACGAATAGAGTTGACTATGATGCATTTTAATCACCTTTGCCATTTTGTATAATGTTTCACAAACCTCATATTGGCATGATTGGTAACGTTGAGAGTGGAAAACTTGCCGTAAATTGTTAAAGAGTGACCAAAAATAGGCACAGAGAATAATTCTATATAGAGAATGTGTTTTATTACCCAGTAGGTCTTCAAAAGAATTAAGGGTAAATTTACTGCTCACCAATCATGCCAATGTGATGTTTGTGAAGCATTGTACAAAAAAAAAACAAAGATGGTAAAAATAAATAATAGTCAAAACTCTTGGCGAACTTTACTCTGACCTATTTTGCTTTGTAATGATTCTCAGTATATTTTGATCTGAAAGAAGGAAATAATGTTGGCTATTCAGGACCATACAGTGACCAAAGGGGCCACAGTAGACAGTAACAAGATATTTGGTAAAATTTTTACTCAAGGTGAGCCTTTAATATTTCTCATCAAAGGCATTGAACGCATTTCATCATGTTCATAGACCTAGAGTGGCTGCTCAGTCACGTTTATTTCAAAATTCACTCATTGGATAAGCGGTCAACGTAGCCAAAATGGTCATATTTTGATTATATACTATTAGTAATATCATATTGAATTAAATAATTTGTCACTGATTATGATTGATACAACAAATCTTACAAAAATACAGAGCAACATCATTGGAATACTTTTGATACATGCAATTGTCATCGCTAATTGAAGGGACCAAAAGTGACCAAACTAACCACTAAATAGTCATTAAGACTATTTGAAATCATTGTATTAATCTGATTCAGAGAGTTCTTGTGATATTTCCTATCTTACATTAAATGATGCTAATGATATCTCATTCTTGAATTCATTTCCATAAATATTTACAAAATGGTAAATTAGCCTAAAATCATCAAAATGACCAAACTGCATGTTCAAACAACATTATGTATACTTGATTTTAAGGTTTTTATCACATTCATTAAACTCTTGATTATTGGTGTAGTAGCTCACGCTGAAAATAATATTAAGCAACATTTGAGCCGTTTTTAAATCAAATATTATTATTGAGGAAAAGTTATTAAAATGACCACAAGGTCCAATAGTTTGGCCAATAACACTGGTTTATATGGAATCATTTTATTGATTTTCACCCAAACATTTTCAAACTTTTCCCATTTAACAATAATTGATGCTAATGTTAACACAATCCTGAATTGTCTCCTCACCATGTTCGCTATAGGCTGATTTAGTATACACACTAGGCAGGGAACAATGTGGCCAAAATGACCAAGGTGGTCAAAATATTTTTGGGACACTCAATTTAATTCTCAATTTAATTGATTAATACACCAGTGTTAGGTGTCAAAGCACACCCTTGTACATTCAAAGTATTTTTGGATGAATTGAAGTATTGAACATGGTATTGGTCATGGGGGGGGGGCAAAAGTGGCCAAAATTACCATAATCTGTTAAATGGGGTCATTAAGACTGACAAAGAGAGGGGCGAATAACAATTACCTAAAAGCTTGTGTGAATAACCAGGTTTTCAGAGAACTTTTGAAAGTGGTGAGAAATATTGCGGATTTCTTAGACATGTTAGAGGAAGATAAACACACTGCAAGACCTCAAATTCCTGCCGATTTGCACAGTTGTTATGCAAAATTGCACGAATGGTCAGTTACCCAAAATGACCCTCGTAGGTCAAAAGTAAAAACTAATGATATAAATTACATGAGGTCAAAATACTTTTGAAATGTTCATTTTAAAGTATTAATACACCAATGTTAGGTGTCGCAGCATACCTTTGTAACGATTCTGGTAACGTTCGAAGTATTTGGGGGTAAAATTAACTGATTTCATTGTTTCATTTCAAGGGCCAAAAGTGGCCAAAATGACCATAAGCTATTCAATAGAGTCATTAAGACTGGTATATTTGGAATCAACATAAAATTCTACATGAGGTTGATGGTTATGATCCAGCGCATATTTTGAAAATAAATTTGGATTTCTAAAAGCATCCAATCGTAGCTCTGATCAATATTTGTAACACATTTCGGACCAAAAAAATCATGAAAATTGTCATTTTTGGCCAAAATATGGCCAAAATGACCACTGCTATTGTGATTTGGCAAATGAAACCACTTTTTCTGGAATCTGGGTCCATTTTGTACTTAAGATAGACCCTTTTAATTGCATGTGGCTACAAAAGTAGTCTGTTAAAGGACCATTTTCCAAAGAGTGGTCAAAATGGTCATTTTTGGTCAAATATTGGCCAAAATGGCGAGAGAACGGTCAATAAGAGCGCACAATTTTACCCCGGATAAGCTTCTCAAACCTTCCCCACCAAAAATTCTGAATAAAGCCCCCTATCTCCTAGACTAGTATAACTGAAACCTCCCCTATAAAAAATATCATGTTTTTACCATAGTACTTTTACAATGGTATTGTATAACTATGGTATAGTAAATTTACAGACGAAGGCAGTATATTTACCATGGATTTATCATGACAAAAATAACATGGTAATACTATAGTATTACCATTGTAATAAACATGGTAATATCATTTATTACCATGGTTGTACCATTCATTACCATGGAACCTTCATGTCATGAGTCATGAGTTCCATATCATGTCATGATCCGCGTGGGTTAATCATCTTGGTTCCATGTGGGTCAGATATGGGCCCCATGTGAGTTTATTAGAAAATAATAATTAGTGTGAAGGTCATTGAAGCACATTTTTTCAACTGCATGCTCTATGTCATATCATCTTATCCTAATATCTTACATCATAATCCTAAATCCTAATCCTTTCCTACACCTATGCACAAAGACCTATCATTGACTTCTATATCTTGAGCGAGTTCACAAATCTTGACAAAATATTTTCCACAGTTTTCCATATTGAACCCTAAATCTTTTTTTCCAAAATTAAATGTCATGATTATGAATAACATGATATATAAACCACACATTTTTCTGAAAGCTTTTGTGGTGGAATCATTGCATAAAAATAAACACAATAATTATAACTATACTAGCTAAAACTTTGGTCATTTATTTTTGTAAAGAATATTCATGAGTGAAGTCCTGTGACCCGTTTCATAAGGGACTTGCCATTATGACAACTACCATGGTAACCTTGATTCTGATTTACTGACAACAGTTTTAAGTCTTTTATGAAATTGGCCCCAGCTCAAGGGATTCCATAGTAATACCATGGCAGTATCATAGAAATACCATGGTACTTAATGGCACTTTTTTTTTACAAAAGTATGGTACTCATGACTCATGACATGGAAGTACCATGGTAAAGAAAAATACATTGTAATACTGTGGTAAATCCATGGTAAATGTATTGCCTTCATATGTCAATTCACCATACTATGGTAAAATAATGGTATTACAATTGTAAAAGTATTATGGTAAAACCATGGTACCTTTTTATAAGGGTACAGCCGTTTTCAAAACGTTTAGCAAATTTGTATTCCGTGCTACATAACTTTTCTTCAGTATAATATTCAATCTTTATGAAAAACATCATGTACCATCCACAAGAAATGACTTCATGTATGCAAACAACCGCGTTATTATTCATCCGTTGTTTTTCATGAAAGTGCTTTGCTGAGGTTGTGTGTATGGGGGTAGGAAGGGTCCCCGGTTCGCGATTGGCCAAATTTGAGTCCCGTTAGGTGATAAAAAAAAAAAATCGAGGGTATGAAACTGGAAACACAAGTCCCCACTTTAAAGATTAATCATAAATGATTCCCCGATTTTCAAGTTACATGACCTAGTTTGTGTGTGTGTGTGCAATAGGTGTATGGGTGGATGTGCGGGTGAGGGTGTGTACGTGCCTAAATTTTTATCCGAACAGGCTTATATTGTCATTTCCTTTATAGTGGGAATAATACTCCAAAACTCCGAAAAAGCCTCCCATGAAGCCCGTGCCTTTGAAAAAGCTTTAATAATGTGAAAGATTCAAGTATCATAAGTATCATCTGATATTCCAATCTTACAAAAGTGAAAAAAATTTGATTTTGTTTAATTAGAAGATCTTTTTAGAGATGTCTTGGAAATGTTTTGTTATATTGAAAAAAATATTGAACCCCTATCACTATCATATTTTCAACCAAGTTAGTAATTGCACATCAGAAATGTAGAAGGACGGATAATAT
The DNA here is from genome assembly GCF_018143015.1 of Lytechinus variegatus. Taxonomy (NCBI): domain Eukaryota; kingdom Metazoa; phylum Echinodermata; class Echinoidea; order Temnopleuroida; family Toxopneustidae; genus Lytechinus; species Lytechinus variegatus. Next base: position 4,263,172 of record NC_054753.1, read on the forward strand.
CCTGAAATTATTAGTCAATCCATGCTTGAAAAATGGTATAGAACCAAAATAGGGAGTACAATCTGATATGTTTATTCCTCTTTGAAATAACCCATCCTCGATATCAATGAAGAAAACAAAGCCCTTTTTTAATGGGATTTATATACGTTTTATTGATGTCATCAATATCATAAAACTAGTAATTTACTGTAATAGTGAACAATAATCTTTGAACAATTATAAAAAGTTAAAGACGCAAGCTAAATTACATTAAGGCCTACATTTGTTTCATTTAAAAAGAGTACTGGATTTGATTTGATTTGTAAACTTTGATTCATGTTTTGATATAATATGTATTAGGTATTGTTCAAGAGTACCTCAAATGGATGAAACAGACGCCTCTAAGGAGAGGCAGAAAAACAATTCATGCACATACCTTCAAGATATGTAAAAAAAACCGTCATCATTTATCAAGGGGAGATCAATTATTACACGTGTTAGTGTATGGACACATATTAAGATGGTGTTTCCGGTCATTTTTATTTTTGAAAAAGAACTAAATAATGTTTTTTGCACCCTTCTTTTCTTGGCTTGATTTTATAAACATATCATGGACACCAGCTGCTTGGGGGAAAATTGACAAGCAAGAATGGGGAGGGGGGGGGGTTTCACTCTAAAATGAAAGTGATTTCGGTCAAATTTCTACATTTTCGCGGTGCTATGGTGTAAAACATACGCAGCAGCCCTTGAAGTATGAGGGATGGGGGGGGGGGGTCATTCAGCACCCCCGCTTCCCATGGCCATAATAGGCACAGGTGTCAAGTGGGACTTTGTCGCGGAGATATTTTAAAGTCAAATCAATGGTTACCAATGGCATCGAAGAAAATTGTTTAAACTATTTCGTTCATACCGTAATGAAGTTTATTTTGCCAAAAGTAGTTACTTATATCAGAACTTACCTAGTGAGAGAAACAAAATCATCTGGGTAAATTCCACATTCTCCATTCTGACTTCCTAGAGATAGACACAAGATGAACATAATATAGTTTTTCATCAATCAAAGTGATTGTTGGAGACCGGACACCTTATCAATCTCTTAACTCTTCTAAATAAATCCGTGCCTTTTTTATTGATAAAAAGTAGGTGCATTATGTACGACTGACACATCTCAACTCTATGCTCTTTCAATATTACTAATCATGCTAATATAACTTCGTCGAAACAATAACAAAATTAATTCTAAAGCTTCCCAGAGAATTACTTTAAGAGAGTCTCAGCATGTAAATTGAATAATAGCAGTTTTAAAAAAAATGCATATTTTTGGTCCGATTAAGATCCCTAAAAATGAATTCCTCTGTGAATTGATGTTTTTTTCATTTTAATATTTCGGAAGAAAAAATAAACAAAATATGCAGGATCCTCCTACCGCTCTTCAGCCAAAACAATCAGTTTTCAAAAAGAGATCTTACTTTCAAAACCAACTGTCTAAGAAGATTGCGAAGATTACGAAGTGTTGCTTCGTTATGTCTGCAAGTGAAGGCGTTGCTTCGTTTCGTCAGCAAATGATATACTTTTACTAAACAGTTTGATGGTAAACATCGACTTCAATTCTCCGTTCTGGCGAATGCTCCTATGCTTGTTGCATTTAGATGGTTTTTAAAACTATAATAGTGCGCAATATCTGCGTGGGTGTGGAACGCGCACGTTATAATCGAGTGACGTAACCTTGTCGCAGTCACACCAACGAAACGGACCCAAGAACGATCAAGCGGGGGGGGGGGGGATGGGATAGAGAGAAAGTGGGGATTATGGGGTGAAGTTCAGGAGAAAAACAATGCCTTTGGTTGGTTTTTAATTGGTGTTGGAGTTGTGTTGGCGCTCTTCAATCTGTATAGATTATTATTTGGGGATGGGGTAGGTCGTTTTATACCCCCCCCCCCGCTCATCAGGAAGTGGAATCAATTACCAAGATATCTACATTTCATACTCTCTAACTCGATTGTGATTATATTAATGAAATCAATTATATTTGTCCTTATAATGATGATGATGATGATGACAGTAATAATAGGATATTTGTTTTATAGTGCACATATCCACCTATTTAGGTGTTCGAGGCACTCTTATATCATGTACATGGCCGGCTTATATGCTTTTTGGGGAATTACTTTCTGCCAGTACCGATTTATCTCACCCAGGTTGAGTGCAGCACATTGTTGTTCATTTTTTTGCCGAAGGAAATCATTCCAAGGCCGGCATTCGAACCAACGACCCTATATCTTTCAAAAAAGTTTGGGTCATAATATTATGTTGCTTTCAATGTGTTTTGCCAATAGCATTTCTTTTCTCACATGCGTCATAATGGAAATAAGCCCGAAGAAATGCCAGGGGTTATTCATTATTCGTGAACTGTTCCACAGAAGCTTATCAGTGGAAATTGAAGCAAAACCTCCCGCCACTTCCTCCATTTCATTATTTTTTTCTCGCCTGCATAGCAGATCAAGACTCATAGGCGGCGGCGTCAACATTGAAATCTTAACCAAGGTTTTTTTTTTTACGTCATCATAACTTGAAAAGTATACCGACCTAGTTCGTTAAACTAGGTTATAAAGGTAATCAAGTATTACTAAAACTCCTGCCTGAATTCCAGGTCACAGGACCAAGGTCATATTGGGAGTATTTGTTACGGCAAGTATCAATGATCATCTTGCACAAGTCTTAGGTCACATGATCAAGGTCAAACGTCATTTAGGGTCAATGAACATAGTATTTTATTATCATATGAATGAAGATTGTGAATGAATAAATAAACATTTTGTAAGTCAGCAATGCTCTAGCTGTATCGAATCGTGTCCAGGCGAGACTCCAGAGGCGGTTCACTTGTTACGATATATTGTACGATGCGTGTTTGTTTTTGTCTCTTTATATATCAGTTTTACAATACATCTTGTTGATTTAGTGGGCTAGACTTAATTGATGTAGTTTCTAGATTTTACAGGTGTTTCTCATAAATGTACTTTCACGGTCATCAATAATTTCTTATGTTAGAACCCCTCTGGAAATAAGCCATCTCGGCTTTCATGGGCTATACTGCCAAGGAAATTTTTATACTTCATTCATGTACTTGTTATATTTTACCTGATAAATACAATCAATCAATCAACTCTCCATTGAAAATCACTTATGGAATAATGATTCACTATATATATATATATATACATATATATATATTGTTTACTTTTTTGTAATCAATTATGCAAATTAGTGTATGAGATTATGTTTTGCTTTTAGGTCACTTGAATTAGCTACATGTATGATGTCGTAGAATGATAATTCAGATTCAGACATTTTTTTATAATCCATTATGCAATCAGGTACAAATGGGAATTCAATTTGTTCGCGCAAAATAATTTAGAATATGCCTACAAAGATTACATTAGTAAACATGATAATAATAACAATCCGCTTTTATATAACGCTTTATACATCGGAACGACGTGTCTAAGCGCTTCACAGATATATTATTACCCCGGTCATCGGATTCAATCAGTCATTCCCGCACACAATGTGTGCACATTCTCCACTCCCTGGGGAGTATTCCAGTCAGGCGCGCACACAGTACTGGACAAGCTACAATGACTTTCACATCCTACCGGGTACCCATTTAGCACCTGGGTCGAGAGTGGCAAAGTGTGGATTAACGCCTTGCCAAAGGACGCAAGACCGCGGTGGGATTCGAACACACGACCCTCTGTTTACAAGGCGAGAGTCAGAACCACTACACCACGGCTCCTCCACATCATACAAACATCATACAAATTTAACAATCAAAGATAAAAGAGAAATTAAAATGGAATTATGATCTAAAATATGGCTATTAAATGGACGGATTGAAACAGGGTCAACAGAATTTACGAGTCCTGATGTTCGGTACAGAAGAGACCATTTAATTTCATTTATTTATGGTTTATTAAATAGACATGTATCGCAGTAAAAAAAAATGAATTACACATGGTTTACAGGGTATTGCAGCATACGTGGATAATGAAATACAGAGGATTAAAATTATTCACAAAATACGTGAAATTTGCACAGTAAATTATTGATAAAGATAAATACATAACAGAAGAATTCATATAATTTACAAAAAATATTCCTGATAAATCTCTTAAAACACGATAAAATAAAGGTAATTTAAAAAAAATCACCATTTAATCTAACTGAACTAATATTTGGTGATAACATGTTTTTTTTATACTTCCAACAAATATATACAAAAAATGCCAAACCATTATTAATATCATTTGAATTTCATTGTTTTTTGTGATTTTCTTTTTCATTTTTAGTATTTCTTAGTTTTGTTGTTTTTTTACTTTTATTTTTGTTGTTGTTTTTCGATTAAATATGCCAGGGGCTATTTTGTATTCATAAACAGCATAAATTAATCATCTGAAACCAGCACAGGCAAAATAATTTTTTGAATATTGTGTTCTAAATCACGTTTTGGAACAATTTTGGTCTGACGGGCACTTACGAAATGTCGCGTAATTTCACAATTGGTACCCAGGCGTCGCAAACTTGGTCTCCAAAGATGCGTAAAACTTCAAAAATAAAGTCATTGAGTGTCCCACATCAAAGTCCCTTAGCTTAGTTTACCAAATTATGTAATAATACAAGTGCTACTCAAATATATATTAGTTGGCCGTGTATTTGATTGCAATATATTTGCCTAAATTAAAACGATTTTCAACTTTCTTTCACTGAGCAGAATTTCGTCAATTAATCAATAATACAATATAATATATCTTACAGCACAGCTTGCTTTTTGTTGGAGAATATCTACAGATAGGCATTTTCATTTTTGAATCCGAAGAAGTTAGGCCTTCTTTCAAGAGAGAATAACGGGTATAGATCAGCTCAATATAAGAGGATAAAACATGGAAAAGTTTTAACAAAGTCGGGTAAAACCCGAATCATCGTTCCTACAACCTTGTTAAGAGACATTCCAAAGAAATTCACAGTAGCAATAACCACTCGTGATAAAAGTAATTTGATTAAGCCGTATATTTATCATGCTTCACTCTTAAAACAAATCAGTCAAATTGACTAGACCAGTAGTCAGCTGGGAACAACTGATATGACAATCACTGATATTCACATTTCTGACATATATTCTAGTCAGAAATAACTCTTTTCTAGTACAATATGACTAGAATAACAGTTGCACCCAGCTGACCCTATTAACTAGTCATTTTTGACTGACTTGTTTTTAGAGTGTTGGTTGAAAATGGTTTGAAATTTTGTCTGGTAAATATCAATCTCCGAAAGGGTTTATCAAAAATTCATTCAAACTACCGTCGATAATGCGAATTCGCAAATCGGAAAATATATCCAAATTGTAAACTCCGATCAATGTTATGCAAACTTTTATTTGAAGAAAATTTATCATATGAAACCAAGGAGACACCTCAACAGCATCATTTTTCAAAGTAAGATAAATCAAATATACTCCCCCCAAAAAAGTTTGGAAATCTGACTTTGACCGACAATCCTTCCTCGGTTTAGTAAATATCAATGTGTAATTAATAGCAATGAATAAAGCATTTCATTCTCTTAAAAATGATACCCTACATGACATGATTATGGTTCACATGGAGGTGCAGTGCCTTGAAATGTGGGGCAAGGTCAAAATTCAAAAGTTGCAAAATGACACAATATTGAAAGTCACTGTTCTCAGTGAGAGTGTCATGTGATAAACAGTTTGCAGATGACCAAATAATTATTTTCACCACAGTATACATTTCATTAAACTCTTCGTCACTGACAGTTGACATACATTAATTAAGTATCTTGTTTTGTTAACTGATTGAGATGTCACGTGACGGCTTCCAGACAATCGATTACCTACTTTCCCAATCTACGGTTTATTTCATAAAGCCTGTCATCAGTGATAGCTTGATTGCTTTTAGCTCATCTGGCCCGAAGTGCAAGAAATTTATTCATAAATGATTTTTTCTCTCTCATTTGTTCATCAATTTCACCTTTGTTTGCTTTACATGAAAGCTCTAGGAAGGGATACAAAATTTCTACACATAATTTTGAAACTCGTTACTGACCGATTTCGATTTTTTTTTTGTTCCATCCGAGAGCCACAGGAGGTTGTCCAAGGTTCTACACACGAAAATTTTGACTAGAAAGTTATTTATGCTTATTTATCATTATTATTACTTATTATTTGTACTACGCTTTTCCCATTAGGCCCAAAGCGCTTACAATTAACATGATTAATTGAATGTAATATTTAAAAAACTACAAAGTACGAAAGAGATGAGTTTTTAATGACTGTTTGAAAATTGCTAATGATGGAGACTGTCCAATTATTAGTGGCAGGTCGTTCCAGGATTTTGAAGCGACACCGTAAATGTTCTGTCACCAGCTAATGTACGGGTTAATGAATATGTGAGGCAAAGGTGATCATATCTATATGAAATTCATAAATAAATCACAAAAAATGCTTCTTCTCTGTCATTTCTTCATCAAGTTCAATTCTGTTTCCTCCATTCATGTCACCATTTTAATTCACTACAGTGTCAACTAGGTTGACATCTGACATTAAAAATTGTGTTAATTTTATTTTGCGAGATGCCGGATGAGCTCCACATCATTGATAAGCTACTTTACTTTTTGAAAAAAGTGTACCCCATTTGTGGTTGATCCACCCCCAAGTACCGGAGAGACCACATGTTAGTGAGAACAAGACAATAAAAAGATTAACACAACCTAAACATACATTTGGAACTCAAAAAAGCATCATTCATTGTCAGCATATCTGCTTTCAGATACATAAAGACTCTTTTAACGGCAAGGCAAATTAATGTGGGCATCTTAAAGTTAGTTTCAGTATCACTCCCTAATTCGAACCATAACAATAACTATAGTGTGTCAGAAAGTGGCCACACTTATATACAATGACAACCAAAAAAAAAATGTAGCGGTATATGTTGTGCATTTGTAGCTACGATACCTCAAGCTTGTCACGCAACATTAGCACGATCGCAGTGCATGCACCTTCAATGATGTTTACAACCTCCAACAACGATATAACGTCGTCTGACAATGCTCTGGTCCATCGATGGCTCAACCATATCAATCATGAAGTTTCTGCAATGCTGGTGAATAACGTTTAGAATCGATAATTGTGCATACACATATAGTAACTTCTTTCAAATGATGCATGTATAGTACAGAATCTTAAATGTGGCACCCACATGTTCAGATCTGTTAAAACAGATTCAAATGTGCTTTTGTCTCTTCTTAATTTTCAAACCTTACAAGTTTCAAACCTTGCAAACTTCGTATCCTTGTTGATAGTCCATCAACTCATTTCATCGAATCAGTCCCTAGCATTGTGCTGTCGTCACACAGTATATGTCATCAATTAATAGTTTCCATCCTTGCCAACATGTCATTACTGCTTTGAATAGATGTCAATTTTCTATGTTACATTATCATGATTATGCGGACGATTTACAGCTGATGACGTTTAGGAGAGTCTGAGAGATCTCCAAGAAACCTTTGCGGAAACCATGATCTCGATAACAGTAAATAAGGGGATTGATTAAAGAATTAAACGAACATGATGCGAACACTATTCCTACAATAATCTCACTCATAGAATCAGTGAAATCGATTGCTAAACCTAAAGACAACATGACGAAGAAAGGAAACCAACACAAGATGTAAGCGCCTACGATCAGAGACATCGTTTTAAACGCTTTGAGCTGCAGGTTACCTTGATAGTTTCCCGGTCCATTCACTCTTCCATTAGCTATGGTTAAAGACTGTTTTACTGCAATTCGTAATATGCGCACATTGAGCCCAAGAACAGTCAACGTCGACACAGAGTAAGAAATTATCAAAGCCGTAGAAATGGACTTCGTGGCATTGTCAGTATAGCTGGACCCAAAACAGTGGGGATTCTGTTCATTGCCTGAGATGGCTAAAACCAAAGCACGTACTGTATAAAACGAAATGTTACCTATCCAGATGGATGCGATCCCACAGGCAACGCGGTTGTTGGTCACGATTCCTGGGTAACGCAGCGGTCGTGTAACCGCGATGAAGCGGTCAGCGGTAATGGCTATAATATGAAAAAAAGATACCCCCAAAGAGATGAATATCGGAAAGGTTAACACGTACTGAGATGTTGAACAGTATTGCAAGTCTTTCAGTACCAGGATTTCCGCAGGAGTGCCAACGAGCCCAACAAGGAAATCTGTAATGGCAAGACTAGCTATTATGAGGTTTGTGGGTGTCCGCAGAGCTTCACTCTTGTACACTGATAAAACCACAAATATATTTCCAATTAGAATAAATGGAATAAAAATTATAAGAACCGTAATAAGTAGGACAATTACATGCGTCATGATAAACAGATAAGCAAAATGCCTAAGTTGTTAGCTAGTAAATACTCTGAATCACAGAAATGTGCGTACCGTAAACGCAAGGCACGATTCCCAAAATCACCTTCTTCAGAAGAGGCATCCTCACAAAGACGATGCAGACCCTGAGTAAACACTTAGAAACTGATGACATTTCCAACGTATAGCTTCATCACGCTTTATCTTTTAGGTCGATACCATAATTTTGACATATAGAGAGAAACATAATTAGACATGCTTTACAGAAACGCCAGTCATTCAATTGATGAAAAGATAAAGATGTGACAATATTAGGAATCATGTAACTGTCATTACTTGACATCACTAAAATAGAAACCTACTAGGTGGAAATATCATCCACGCGCAATACTCAGGATGCCAATTCCCCCGTTCGGGAGAAAGACGGGTTAAAGTAATTAATCTTGCAAGTGATATTATTGCAATGACGTTAAATAGGCCTACTCCTTTTTATGATTTCATCACTGATATTTTTTTCAATGACCTTTTGAAATATATGTAGACCCTTATCAGAGCTCATAGCATGTATAACATTGATTTACCATTAACCATCCCTTTGAGTTTCTACGGATGCAGGACTCCAGATGGGTGGGTTAGTTCTCTCAAGGGGTTCGTTACCAAGGATGATGTCAGCAGCCTTCTCAGCTATCATGATTGTTGGGGCATTGGTGTTCCCGCTGACAATGCTAGGCATGACGGAAGCGTCGACCACTCTTAGATTCTCCACCCCAAAGACTCTGGTAGTGTTGTCAACAACGGCCATTGCATCACCTTCAGAACCCATTTTACAGGTGGATGTTGGATGATAGAGTGTGTCAGCTTTGGCGGAGATAAATGCATCGAACTCAGAATCAGTCTGGACTGATGATCCAGGTGACAATTCTTCTCCACGGTATTCATCAAAGGCCTTCTGTGCAATGATCTCGCGCGTGATTTTGATACTCTCTCGCAAGTCCCTACGATCAACCTCAGTTTCCAAGTAGTTTGGATCGATGAGGGGATGTTCGCCGGGGTCACGAGAGAAAAGCTTGATGAAGCCACGGCTTGTCTCTCTCAGCGTATTGACATGGATCTGAAAGCCATGACCATGTTCGAACATTGGTTCGTTATCTTCAGATAGTAATGGCAAGAAATGCATCTGGATATCGGGATGTTCTACTCCTGGGCGGCTTCTTACAAAAGCACCTGCTTCTAGGTGAACCGTGGTACATGGCCCCGTCTTTAACATAAACCATTCAAGGCCCACTCGAATCATATAAAAGGGCATCTTCCACTTTGCTGTATAAAGTGTGACGGGCTTCGTACATTTATATTTGATACAGAGCTGTACGTGATCTTGAAGGTTCTGCCCTACACCGGGAAGGTTAGCAACTACTGGGATACCTAGCTCTCTCAGCTCATCTGCATTTCCCACACCAGACAACATCAGCAACTGCGGTGAATTTACTGCCCCTCCTGACAAAATCACTTCGTGTGATGCCCTTGCAACCTTCTTTTCGTTGTCACAGGTGAATTCTATACCTACTGCCTTTATCCCATCGAATAAAACTCTATCACATAATGCCTGTGATTGAACGTTCAGGTTTGTCCTCTTTCGGACATCCTCTGGTCCAAGGTATGCATTCGATGTGTTCCATCGCCTGCCCTTGTGAACTGTCAGGTCGAGGTATCCAAATCCTTCTTGCTGGTATCCGTTTACATCAGAGGTGTAAGGGTATCCACATTGTTCACCTGCTTTAACGAACGCAGCAAAGAGAGGGTTTTCTGATTTACCAGCAGAAACATGCAGGGGGCCATCCGCCCCTCTGTACTCATCTTCACCTTGGTCATGGCACTGGGCACGCTTTAAGTATGGTAGACAATCTGCATAAGACCATCCAATAGCTCCCTCTCTCTCCCATCTATCGTAATCAGCCGCATTACCTCTGACGTATACCATTGCATTGATAGATGAAGAGCCGCCTAGTACCTTACCCCTTGGCCAGTATATCTCCCTGTTGTTCAGGTGTCTCTGTGGAACTGTGCGGTAATACCAGTTGTGGTCTTTGGCGTGGAGGGGAATCCCTACAGCAGCTGGCATTTGAATCTTCCACGAATTGTCTTTCGGTCCAGCTTCGAGGAGTAGCACCTTGTTGCTAGATTGGGCAGAGAGACGGTTGGCCAGTACACATCCTGCAGACCCTGCTCCAACAATGATGTGTGTGTACTCGTTATCGCGTATGTTCCTAGCCTGAATACTTAGTGATGCCTTCTGTGAAGAATCGTGTATCAAAGACAGGTGCTTCCAGTTTATCAAACCTGTTAAGATAAAGGCGGGGATCAAACAAGAGAAAAGGAATAATAATAATAATAATAACAAGTGGATCGCCTATGGCAGTCTCACCTGCATCACACGATTCAATGTAGCAGCAGTGCTGACTTTGATAACTATAACATAATTATTCACAAAAAACACAATTTTCAATAATGATACAATAAATGACATTTGACCTTGCTCCCTGAGGGGGGGGGCACTTCCATTCACGAGTGGATACCATGCGCGACCACGTAATTTCCATATTCTGAAAATGCACCCCTTACCAAGTATTGGCGTGTGAAACCCTACCCTTAACAAGTATTGGAAACAAAACCGTTCTTTGCAAATATTCCTTGAAATGAACCCCTAAACAAGTACAGGAATGTTTAATTGTTATGGGTCCTTGGTCGTCGGCTTTACCTTATTTAGTTTAGTACAATCCCACCTACTACACCTCGTGCAAATCCGCGGACTCTAAACTTGAAGTGTTTGGGCAAAAAGGACATACATGTACTTTATAAAACATTTTAATTTTGTTTTATCATCCCCGCAAATTCGACCCTAAACACGTATCTTTCCTAGTGAAATAGATACCCTTTTTCCTTAATTTTTGTGTTTTTGACACCCATATCACGTTACGTACGTAACGTGCCCTATCGTGAAAAAGACATCCTTTTTACTTGTTTTTTTGGTCACGCATGGTATCCACTCGTCAATGTAAGTGGCCTCCCCCCCGGGCCTTGCTCATGTGACCGAAGACTTGTCAGTGATACTTGATTACCCCCTACATCCACATTTTACAAACTATATCTATAAACTTTGAAAGTTATTACAGTAATCTAATAATTACCTCCAAAATGGCCAAAGTTCATTTACCATAAATGATCTTTGATTTTGGTCATGTGACCTGAAACTCGCACATGATGTTCAGTGATACTTGATTACACTTATGTCCAAGTTTATGAACTAGACCAATACACTTATAGAGTTATGATGGTAATTGAAGAAATACCCCTTACATGGTCAAAGTTCACCGACCTTAAATGACCTTTGACCTTGGTCATGTGACCTGAAACTCGCACAGAATTTTCAGTGATACTTGATTACTCTTATGTCCAAGTTATATGAATAAGATTCATAAACTGTAAAAGTTATGATGGTAATTCAACAAATAACCACAACTTGGTCAAAGTTCATTGACCCTAAATGACCTTTGACCTTAGTCTTGTGACTTGAAACTCAAGCAGGAGGTTTAGTAATACTTGATCACCATTATGGCCAAGTTTCATGAACTAGGTCTATATACTTTTGAAGTTATGAGGAACTTTCAAAAACTTAACCTTAGGTTAAGATTTGATGTTGATTCCCCAAACATAATTTAAGTTCATTGAGCCTAAATGACCTTTGACCTTGGTTATGTGACCTGAATCTCAGGCAGGGTGTTTAGTAATACTTGATTAAGCTTATTTCATGGACTAGGTCCATATACTTTCTAAGTTATGCTATCATTTCAAAAAAAAGTTAACCTTCGGTTAAGATTTGCTGTTGACACCGCCGCCGCCGTCGCCGTGGGAAAAGCGGCACCTATAGTCTCACTCTGCTATGCAGGTGAGACAAAAAAAATATCAGAAAAATGTTTTTAACATTATTAGCAAAAAAATGTACATAAATGTAAAAAAATTCCACTATTACTTCAGATTGATTTCGCTGACCACAACGAACTTTCCTTACTATCTAATGTAATAAAATTTTGAAACTACGTGATGATGGGGATAAATATTTTTAGAACTGAATTAATGGCATATGGTGAATAATTTAAGGTGAGTTCTACAAAGATTTGAAAATATTTGCACTTTGAAAAATAAAATGTTAGATCAAAATAAAAAGGCCTTTGTCGTCAGGAATTATGGCTCCACAAACTTGAGTATGATCTGGTTCCGTTTCTGAGGTTGCTCAGGTTGATCTATTCCTGGCAATGGTCAAACTTTCAGGGTCGGCGTACTTTTTTTTCTTGGGGGGCAAAAAGGGTACTAATATGTCAAAATTTGCATTTTGGTGCAAACGGATATTTTCACCAGGAGATTATCTGCGTGAAGTAGTTGCGTGTTTTGTAGTAATTGAGCAAAGCTTTTAATTTTTTTTTTAATTCTATTTAATAGAATATACATTTAGGCTTTATTTTTTGGAAAAAAAAATCATATCCAAAGTTGTGAAACTTGCTTTTGGGTCAATCATGGCGCTATTTACCGTTAAAAGGAAACCCTCACGAGATAGCGAGCGCGAATAACAAGCTCAAACTTTTCGATATTTGATTTAATAAGCCGTGCAAATTAAACATTTCAATTAGTTTTTGTTATCATGAAAAAGTTGTGTATCTAACTTAAGAATTCACGCAAGCGCGAAGCGCGACCTGAAATTTTTAATTTACTGACCAGACAGGGGTCCTGATAAGTATTTTCTTTTAGTAACTGATTAAGAGGATATATATCTCTCAAACCAAATAATGCGAGCACGAAGCGCGAGCTGAAAGTTTGTGATTTTTCAACCTAAAAGGCACTTTTTGTAACCAATAATACAATATACCTTATCAAACAATGTCTGATTTGTAAAATTCTAATGTGAAATCTGGAAATTCTAAGCATTTTTGTAACCTAGGACAGAATGAGTATACGGGGCAATAACTGATGCCAGCACGCAGCGCGAGTAAAAAAATGTGTGATTTTTATTAAAAAGGGGCAATTTCCATTTTGAAAAACGTGCATATTTTTCTTCGAGGAATTTTGGGTGGCAAGTGCCCCCTGCCCCCCCCCCCCGGTTCCGCCACCACTGCAAACCTGTTTCAACTTTCAGGATCATAATCAAACAATATTAACTATGTTGGGGGGCTTACTTTGTATTTTATAGCTCCATCCATTGTGTTCTTTGCATTTTGCTGACTGGTAGGACACTTAACCTGCCTACATTGACATGGACTGTTGGATTTGCCAAGTGGTAGTCTTTATCTATAGGTCTACATTCATTATCCAGTAACCTTCGACGAAGGTAGAACCTCTATCAGGCTCTTTTTTTTCTCTTTCATAATCAAACAATATTAACTATGTTGGGGGGCTTACTTTGTATTTTATAGCTCCATCCCTTGTGTTCTTTGCATTTTGCTGACTGGTAGGACACTTAACCTGCCTACATTGACATGGACTGTTGGATTTGCCAAGTGGTAGTCTTTATCTATAGGTCTACATTCATTATCCAGTAACCTTCGACGAAGGTAGAACCTCTATCAGGCTCTTTCTTTCTCTTTCTTCTTTTTTCTCTATCCGTCTTTCTTTCTTTCTCTTTTCCCCCTTTTCTCCCCATTTGGCCAACTCGTATATATTTGCCGACTGCCATGGACACCACCATACCCCCCATAACGACGCCCCTTCCTCTCTTATCTCGTTCGTATTTTTATTCGTATTCATCTATACATTGTACATTGACGCTTTAAAAGTTCTGTGCATTTTTTTAACCATTTCAGGACTTGAAAAATAAATAAATATCGTTAGACTGATGTGCTTAAAAAATGAAAACATTTTCGCACTCCACAGCTGCGTTATATGAAATGGTAAACTTACCATGTTGCACTCTCGCCAATTTCCGAAACATGATTGCTTGATCTTAATATTCTGCTCACAGAGAAATAACTCAGCAATATGATGACAAGCCCAACTGCATTAACGATCGGTTTGATACTGAACCTGAATGCAGTCGTGTTTGTCTCTATGACTAAGACATATAGATTTAACTTCAAAGTATGAAAGTCATACGATACAATAGGCCTACACCAGTTTAGTTCATGACCTCCTTTTTAGACTTTGACCGTGTCTTAAGTGTCAAACAAGGCTGTTATATCGGCGAATTTGTATACCGTCTTCAAGATAAAATCCTTGTACCACTGTTGTCTCCAATTCATAGCATCATCATCGTTTATAATCCATTGAGCTGTTGGGAATCATAATTGGTGTCATTCCATTGTACCATTTTCCTAGCATCGGAATATTAATGTCAACGTTGGTTTAAATATGGACACCTGTAATGTTTCTATCACCACATCGATAGATGCTAAGAGTGGTGACGTGTTTAGTATGAACGTGTTTGTATATATGCGTCTCCAAAGAATTGCGACTTATTTATTTAAAAAAAAATATTCAAGTGAGGTACATCATAAATAAAATATGAACATTGACATAGTGACATAGATAAACGGTATTTTTACCTTGTATTTATTCCCTTTTTCTGTATCTCATAATGTCCTGTTACTATGTTTTTCGTGCATTGTATGTATTTTAATGCTGATCAGGCACTATGTATAAATATTCGAGAATAAATAAATAAATAAAAAAATAGATTTGACTCATAACAGGGGCGGATCCAGCTTTCGCCAATTGGGGGGGGGGGAGCGAAAAAAGATTTACCCATAATTTCCCAGATGGGCTGCTCAAAGTTGATTTTTATTTGTTTCTTTTGAAGGGCAGTCCTAGCAGTCACTTGTTAGCTTTATTCTCACAGAATTATAAGTAAATAATGCCATATAAGCCCTAATTGAACAGAACGAGCGCGAGCTAATTTTTAAAGGAAATTTCATGTATTTTTTCCTGAAAATTGAACATTCTGAGCAATGATTGTGATCGTGAACAAGATGTGTATGTAACTAAATATTCACTGCGAGCGCGAATCGCAAGCAGAAAATTTAAATACACGTTCTTGCCTGGTGGAAAAAAATCATAAGGACTGTTTGCTGTTGCCCATGAAAACAATGCACATTTCAACAATCAAATAATATACAGAATATGTATATAACTAAACATTTCATGCGAGCGCGAAGCACGAGCGATAGAAATGAGATTTAGTCCTAAAAGCGGGACACACTATTCATGTTTTGTGAATCACAAAAAAAGATGAATAGTTGGGTATCTTCCTACATTAATAATGCGAGCGCGAAACGCGAGAAGAAAATTTTGATATTCTGATATGAAACTGAATAATTCAAGCACGATTTGAATAAAGAACAAACTGCTTGTTTTTTAGATTAAGACCTATAATCTAGGCATTCTAAATACATTTCTTTTATTATTAAAATCAATAAAACGCAAGAGCGAACTGGAAAATTTTGACGATCTAAAGAGGGTCAATTTATCAAACATCGTAGGAAAATTGCAACGTGTGTATGGATTGTACTGATGCGAGCGCGAGCCGATTTTTTCATAATTATTTTTTAGACCAAGCACCCGGGGACATTGCAGGGGCATTTTGTCATCATATGATAATGAATATTTATCTATTCCTCTTCCTTAGCGCGAGATGAAACTTGTCGATATCGATATTCCATTCTGAAAAAAGGGACGATTTCAATAATACCTCCTTTGTGCGTTTTTCCTGTTTTTCAGCGTTTCTCTCATGTTATAAGCACATTTTAAAGGGGTTGCCAAAAATATGATCCATGCATGCATAACACAAGGTATTGAATGGTTAACAAACATTAAAAAAAAGGAAGGGTTAATGCGAAAAACGAAGGCTGCGTTATTATTGTTTGGCCACTTTTCCATTGTTGAAGAATTTAATTCATTTTTACCACTATAGCTTCTATTGTTATAAAAGATAATGCTGTACTGTCAACTGAACATTTTGCTTCCTTTCTTCCAGAACAATGCCATGACGCCATCTTTTTGAACCGTACGTTTAAAAGCATATAATAGTTCAGGGTTCGATGGCATTAGTCAGTCTGTAATTAAACACATCATACATTTCATTACAAAGCCTCTTGTATAAAAATGAATATTTTATTTTCTTTTGGTAGATTTCCCAAGGCCATGACAATTGGCAAGATTATTCTGATCTTCAAAAAAGGAGACCCTCATTTTCTCAATACAGGCCAATAACGTGACTTTCTTGTTTTTCCAAGATTTTAGAAAAGTTAATGTATATTAGACTTGTAAGTCATGTTAATACAAACAACCTTTTGAACGATTCCCAATACGGTTTCAGATCAAATTCATATTATGATATGGCGCTTATTGAACTCCACGATCACCTCCTTAATAGTATGGAGAAAAACTTACATTCATTTGGTATGTTTCTTGATCTTAGTAAGGCGTTTGATGTAATTAATCATAATATTTTACTTTCCAAACTTTATCATTTTGGTATACATGGTATTTCATTTAAGTGGTTTTATGATTATCTATCTGATCGTTTCAATTATACTTTATATAATAATGCTGTCTCTCGTCATGAGAGGGTCCGGTGTGGAGTCCCCCAGGGTTCCATTCTGGGCCCTCTCTTTTTTTGTATATAAACCCCTCCAAAAAAGTTTGGAAATCTTAGTTTGGCCATCAATTTTTCCCAACTAACAATATTAGACAATGCATATTAAGTGGTTTAATGATTATCAATCTGATCGTTTCAATTATACTTTATATAATAATGCTGTCTCTCGTCATGAGAGGGTCCGGTGTGGAGTCCCCCAGGGTTCCATTCTGGGCCCTCCCTTTTTTGTATATAAACCCCTCCAAAAAAGTTTGGAAATCTTAGTTTGGCCATCAATTTTTCCCACCTAACAATATTAGACAATGCATATTTGACATCATTCAAAAGATCATTTGATTTTCTTTAAAATGATACCATGCTTGTTATGCTAATGCCATCATGAAAATAGCAGGATTCAAAACTGTTGGATGAGGTCTGAACTGAAAAGCTGCAAAAAAGCAACAAAAAAAAAAATGGAAGTCTTAGTTTGCCCATTAATTTCTCCAAACTAAAGCAAGGTTTTCACTTTGGCGAGTTGGAGTTGCGAGTCATATGCCATTTTTACCTCTGCCAATTTTACCTCTGCCATTTTTACCTCTGCCAATTGTACCTCTGCCATTTTACCTCTGCCATTATTACCTCTGCTATTTTTACCTCTGCCATTATTACCTCTGCCATTTTTACCTCTGCCATTTTTACCTCTGTCATTATTACCTCTGCCATTTTTACCTCTGCCATTATTACCTCTGCCATTATTACCTCTGCCATTTTACCTCTGCCATTTTTACCTCTGTCATTATTACCTCTGCCATTTTTACCTCTGCCATTTTTACCTCTGCCAATTGTACCTCTGCCATTTTACCTCTGCCATTATTACCTCTGCCATTTTTACCTCTGCCATTATTACCTCTGCCATTTTTACCTCTGCCATTTTTACCTCTGTCATTATTACCTCTGCCATTTTTACCTCTGCCATTATTACCTTTGCCATTATTACCTCTGCCATTTTACCTCTGCCATTTTTACCTCTGTCATTATTACCTCTGCCATTTTTACCTCTGCCATTTTTACACCGAGCCAAATGTAACCTCATGAATAAGGGATTATGATAGTCAAACGCTGAGTGAAATTTATCGCCTTTATTATACAGTGCGTCCAACAAAAAAACGAAACCAAGATTTAGCGATTATTTATCATAGCTTAATCATAATAATAATAACAATAATAATAATAATAATAGGCATTTATATAGCGCCATCTATCTAGAAATATTCTATTCCGAGGCGCACATGCATTCAAGGAATTAGTCCTGCCGGGTACCCATTCACCTCACCTGGGTCGAGTGCAGCACAATGTGGATAAATTTCTTGCTGAAGGAAATTACGCCATGGATGGGATAAATATATATAAATGTATCATAAATACAATAGACAAATTACCTACCAATGTAAAGCTTAGTATCCCCTATTTCATCTAATATTACTTAAATTATTCCTCATTCACACATGAGTGAGCAAAAATTATTTGAAGAAAGGATACCAAAAAAACCCATTTGGCGGGGGTATCTGAATTTCAAAAAGAAAATCACACGCCTAAAAAGTTCAATATCTGCTATTTTATTTGATACCTAATACCTTGGTCACATTTTAATTCAAACCACCTATTATGTACTTGGTACAAAAATGTTAAGACGGCTGTTTTCGACTCGACGTACGGTCACCGGTTTCCCAAAGAAGCTATCGCACAGTTAACAAAAGACTTAATAAATGGTTGATTGTCAACAAAACGGGGTTTTGAGTGAATTTTAACGCTAGCCTGTAAAACCTCTTCATTTTATGAAATTATTGAAATTCGAGCCTTATTTCAAATAACCAGAACTTTGATATTTCTTGACCATTTTCCGTAATTTATCAAATGAAAGAGCTGATATTGAACTTTTCAAAATGTGGTTTTCCCCTTTGAAACCCAGATGCAGCCCGCCTTGTGACTTTTTGGTATCTCCACTTGAAATTGTTTTTGCTTACTCATGCGTGAATTAAGAATAATCTAAGTAATTTTAGATGAGAGATGAGATTCTAAGCTTTACAATGGTAGGTCATTTGCCTATTGCATTTGTGATTAAGTTATGATAAATCATCGATAAATCTTAGTTTCGATTTTTTTTGTAGGACGCACTGTATATTGTAAACCTTTGTTAATCTATTTCACCCTGACATAAAGTATACGTAGTAAGGTCATGCCGATAAAAAAGTGTTAAGAGACAAGATCAATTTATAGATACAAAATTTACTAGTATTCTGTTTCCTTCTGACCCACTTATCCAATTCAAATGGTCATATTTTCAAATAATTATGTCAGATAAAGCGGCTAATTGACGTAATGGCGGCAACAATAATCACTGGTGGTTCATATCACCCCCCCCCCCCCTCTCTCTCTCTCTCACATACTCCTTTGCGCGGTGGAACTTAAGAATAGCAATTTCTGGGGCTTCAATACAAGGACTTAGAAACCGATTAATACCCATATACCAAAGGTACCAAATCAGTCTTTACTATCGGTGTTCAATGGGGGGGGGGGGGGGGTGGTGTAGCTTTAATTATAAGCACTTATTTTCAAGATACATGTTGTACAGAAAATCAATAGTAAAGTCAGCCAAAAAGGGGTCTTAATGCATTAATCGTATTCATTTCTTAGAATTATTATTTGACTAAATGGTATTTGTCGAGATCAGAAATATACAAATGTTACAACTCCGGTTGTATCTTGTACCTATTTGTATTATTCTGAAGAATGAAAATAAATTGAATTGAATTGAATGCATTACCTTTTTGCCTCTTTAATCTCATATGTCCAACAAGCAAAAATTTAATATAGTTTTATATATATATATATATATATATATATATATATATATATATATATATATATACATATATATATATATATATATATATATATATATATAATTGACCTGGGCTATGCATATAAATTACATTTAACAAGATTATAATATGGCTTAATTTCATAGTAGCTCTATAAAAATTAATATTGCGATTGAGCTCAGATTCTTATTTGTGCAAATAATAATTGCCTACCTTGTCTAAATATATCAGCAAATATTGGATATTGCGCACGCTTTGAATGAAGTAGCACGACAGTAGGGTAGTTACCCCAGCAACAAATGTATTTCAATAGCTTTTAAATTT
This sequence comes from Lytechinus variegatus, assembly GCF_018143015.1. Taxonomy (NCBI): domain Eukaryota; kingdom Metazoa; phylum Echinodermata; class Echinoidea; order Temnopleuroida; family Toxopneustidae; genus Lytechinus; species Lytechinus variegatus. Next base: position 4,283,394 of record NC_054753.1, read on the forward strand.
TCTCTCAGTCAATCAAATGGGTAAAAGCATTGATAACAAGCCAGATCTGTCAACCGTTTCAATCACAAAGACGCAAGGGTCTGATGAACGTGTATTATTATAAACCGAGTGCATATTAAAAAGCGAATTAACTTCCTTAAGTCTTAGTTTATATCCTGAATAAAAAATATAAAACCCTAAATATCCTTTGTCATAATCTCGGTTCTCATCATGACCATCATAGTCTATTTTTCCATGTTATTGTTTATTATTTTTCTATATTTCTTTGCTAACTGATTGTATATTATTCTTTATACATGTGCAGAGTTTGCTTGCAAAAGTGGTTAGATCCACTTCGGACGATTCCGAAAAACGTTGAAAAAAAATCACGTTTTTTTTTCTCTCCCATACTGTAATATTCTTATAAGAAACTAAATTGTCACGGTGCACTACCCTCCGGTGTGAACATAAATCAGGTATAAAAGAAATCTACCTGTCTTCCCCTTTTTTCAATTATTTTTCCCCCCAGAAAATACCATTGTGGATCTAGCCCCTTTTGCAAGCAAACTGAAATGAATCCCATCCCTTTTAAAAAAAAAAGGTAATTGCCACCTTCATTCACGTTTTCATGGTTATTTCAATTTTCATTCGCATCATCAGAGCGACTAGAAATCTATAGGTTTTGAGACAAAAACAATAAAACACCATGATAAATTAATCTAACCCCTTTGGCAAATGAACTCTTCAGAATAGTTTGTTTGCAAAAGTTATCATCCACTCCAAGAATTTTTTTTTTTTTCATTCTCCCATATTGCAATATTCTTATGGGAAATTAAATTTTCATGATCCCCTACCAGGCAAACGTAGAATTCGGTATTAAAGAATCTACGTGTCTTCTAGTAGACTTGTTAACTGCAAAAAAAGAGATGAACGCTGCATTTTTGAGTACAAATGTCCCACTTGGCACAAATGTTCCTTGAGTCAAAAGATAAGGATCCATCCAAAGAGACACGCTGTATCTATGCAAATAAGCAAGTAATTTGCATAAATTTGCATATTAGGTCGATATAGTGAAAACAAGTATTTAAGAATATATATTTAACCAGAACTGCCCTAAAATTGGAAATAAAGACTTAGGGTAAGAAAGGGAAGAAAATTGACATAAAATAATTGGGATATCCTTGTTTATTATTACCTAATTTACATAAATTATGCAAATTATAATTTAAAACAGAGTATTTTTTTCATTAATCCTGAACTCTTTTATAAATAACAGCAATTAATACACAATGTCAACATTCTACATGAAAGAGAATATATTAGCTAAAACATCGATATGCTTCATGACAGTATTAGTGTCTTAATTTGCTTAGAAAGAGGGCAAATATGTCAAAATGTATGGCGTGATATTGCGCTAAAACGAGACCAAAACAACCTCTATACCACAGTCACACTCACGAAACGGACAATAAAGCGATCAATGGTATGCCATTCGAGATAACACAATCCCAACACAATAGCTTCCATCTGCTTCTCGTATCGCTTTTGTTGGTGTGTCTGCCACACCGTAATCTATGGTATATACGGGCAAAATGCATTTCGGTATCGGTAAAACGCTATTAATTTTGTTTTATTTGTTTATAATTTGTTTCTCTTGGAAAATTTACAGGAGAAATTGCTTTGCAGGTTACTGCTTTAATGAAGCTCTGGCACATGAATCATGACGAATGTACCCCACCTCAATCCATATTTTAACTTTGTTAAAATGTATACCTTTTGGAGACCCCGAAGTGGCAAAACTGCATTCCCCGCGGCATTCCCGCCACTTTACAGTTTGACTTGTATTCTTGACTTGGAAAAGACAGATGCATGAGACATCAGTTAACGTGTTTCCTGAAGATTTTTTTTAAGCCTACGTCCACGGGAGCTTTCCTAATTTACCCCATCCCCTCTCTATATTTCGACACTAAATAACAAAATACCGTGTTTTAAAGCCACCGGCAAGGCAAATTGCGTTTTTGGTATAATTAAGCAACTTTGGGGCTATATTTCCTATTTATCTATATAAGTGTCAGCTTAAACACAAACACACTCACACACACACCCCCTCACACGCAAACACACATGGCCAGGGTGGCCAACTACAAGATACCTATAAAATATAATAGACTCTATGGACGAAAAAAAACTTTCTAAATTGTCCACATATTCAGCTTTGCTATAGATAAGGGATAAAACGAGGTGACTTAAATGAGTTAATCACAGGAGCTAAAGATGAAGCACATGAACAGTCAACAAAAACTTACTCAAGAGTGCCAAAAAAAAAACGAGCGGAATAGTCAATGACTAATAAAAGGGAGAGAACGCAGCGACCGAGCCGATCGATCGTATGGGCATCTTTTGCATTTGTAGATATAAAATTTGGATGACCAGATTCTTTTTGGTGCATTTTTGCAATAACACGGAGATACCTATAATAATCTACAGGAAGCGATGGTCTTTTTTATCTAACCCTTATCACTTTCTGTAATATGGACGTGTACGTTTAGTATCAAAACTTTGGTGATGGAGAAATGTGTGTCGTTGGCAGATATGACTATACAAGTCATGAGGATAAGAGCTCTGGAATAAATATGGTGTCGATTGTCTAGTACCTGCCGAGTCCGATGTAATAGGAAGAATAGGATGGGACTGGATCTATCTAATACCCATAGAGTTTTAAAAGCATTGCTGTCAAAATCTGTCGAAATCATTATGGGTCGCTGGAATTAGAAATGTAATATGCTGAATATTCGGGTGTGAACGATCTGTTACAAGTCAAGTGATCAGTAATTTTATCTTTGGATGGTACACCGGAAAGTCTTTCGGATTATTGCAAGAAATTCTTGTCGAAATCGATGATCGCGATGTGCATAAATCATGGGATTGATGAAGGAACTGAAAGAAGTTGATACGAAGGTTAGGCCGATACATGCAAGTCGAACCGTCTTGGAGACTGGAACAGTCAACGCCACAAATTCAGAAATAAGAAATGGGAACCAACAGATGACAAAAACTCCAACAATAACAGACATTGTCTTGATTGCTTTGATGTTGAGGGCGTTGGCCTGTGGTCCTTTTCCATGATGGTCGACGATTCGCTCGTTCGCAATGGTGCGACATTTTTTAACAGCAACATGTAATACACCGACGTTGAGTATGATAATAAACAAGATCATTAAGCTATAAACAATCACGAAAATCCAAACCGAGGTAATGATTTTGATATTTGCATTCACATATTGGGCAGCAAAACAGTGGAAAGTTTCATTTGAACCGTTAGTCATAAATGTAGCCGTTCGTCCGGCGAAACTCACTGAACAAAATATCCACATGATAGCGATACCCCATCGAATGCGGTAAGGTGTAACGAGGTAGTTGTACCGCAGCGGTGCCATCACCGCTATGAAGCGGTCACACGTAACCGCCATAATATGAAGAAAACCCACTCCTCCGGTTAGATACGTGGGTAATGCCATGATGTGAAGTTGGTGTGTACATCTAAATGCGTACTTAATGAGCACAATTTCTAGAGGAACAGAAAGCAGTCCAACAAGGAGGTCTGAAAATGCCATGCTTGCCAGAATAAGATTCGTAGTTGTCCTCATGGTTTCGTTTCGGTACACTGCTACAATCACTAACGCATTTCCAACAATTATGCCAGGAATATAGACTGAAAGAACCATGATCGTAGAATTTCGAATGAATTCCATTTTGGCTTTCAAATGTTTATCTCCACAGGAACTTTGATATAATTTCAAATTATGTTTTCATTCTTAAAGTCCCTTTAAATTCGCAGGTGTACAGACCACCACTGGTGGTCACATCAAACTAATTAAAGCCAAAAATTGCAGGCCGTACGTGAGCGCTGAACATCGAACAAAGCAATTATCAGACCTGACGTGATATGCCGGTAATGTCCACTGGAGCAGACGCGCTTTAAACTCTAATTACACAGATATACCGGTGAAGCACAGGATTCAAATAGAGAGCACGCGAAAATAATTGTCGGGAGGGGGGGGGGGGGTAGCTTAGTAAATGTCGAAGTGACACTTATTTATGACTTTTCCTCAATTGTTACCCCGAAACTACTCTGTTGAACAGTCAACGGTTATCTAAACTAAAACAATTTCAACATTTAGCATGTTTAGTGTTCTGCTTATCTTTTGCCTTGCCGGTAAATTATTCCTAATGTTGACTACCATAATACTGGTTTATAAGCTTTTGATATTTTTTATTATTTGTTTGGCGTCTTGTGTGCCTGGGATGCGAAAACCGAACCGAATCACTATGACCTGCAGGTCTCTCCTCCCGATATAAGTGATTGAGGGAGTGCAGGTGGACCACTTCACAGGGGTAGCTTTAGTCCAGATTGGACCTTGTTGTTTGGAAAGCCCTTTCCCAAAGCTAACATAGAGGGCACCTGACACCCTACCGTGTAACTTGTTTGATTGATGCCTAGCTTTTCTGGTAGAGCAAAGTTTTGTACTGGACCTTGTTGCATGGGGAGGCCGAGGGAAGCTGAGTGGATTGGCGCTGGAGATTGGGAGTCATGTGCCCTCTATGTTAGCTTTGGGAAAGGGCACTTCCAAACAACAAGGTCCAATCTGGACTAGGGTAGCTTTGGTAAAGGGTCAATTATGCGAATTATTTTATTTGAGACTGTCGGATAATCCCTAGGATCATGTATTTTACTATGCCTGCAGAACAACAAACTAAGGTCGTTACAAAGGGCAACGGGCATAGTCAAATTTGGCTGAGATCACTTCGGCTGCGTAAAAAAAATTGCCAATGTTTACGTCGCCATCTTGTTCTCTTTGTTCTTCGCCAAGCTACAAGACGCATATCATTGGATGCGTCTTGTACATGTAGCTTGGCAAAAATAGACGAAAGAAAGTAAGAAAGATGGGCTTTCTTATAGAAGTTGGATTTGGATGGGCGTACTCGACAGTCGACTCCCCTCCCCCACCCATCTCTCTCTCTCTTAACTGAAAACATTCGGCCTTTGCACACTCTAAAATTCTCCCGGCTTGACCAGGCCTCGTCCAGACTTGACAAGAGGATTTCGTACGAGGCCGAGGTCGACGATCAACCTGCGTCCTCGAGGACGAGGCCGATGATTTTGCGGCCTGGAGGCCAACCTCGACACCCACAATATTTACTGGTCACCATACTACTGTATATATCTAATAATCATTTCATTTCAAGCGTGGCGAGGGCCAAACAGTATCAGCTTGGTATCAAGTACACAGTAGTTTATATAGTTACTGAAATTTTCACCCCCTTTTTTTTAGTTTGTTCAAAGTTGTAAGGGTTTATATTTTGTCTACAAACCTTTCTTGACGTTTATGTCTTCTTGTTCTTTTTTTTTCTTTCACTCATCAATACCTAATAATAACAATAATAATGATAAGTAAAAATCATTGGTATAGCGCTTATTACAAAACATTAAGCGCTTAGGAAAATATAGAAAACAAGACTTAATTTTAGCAAAAAAAAATAATAAAAATAAAGTAGTTGTATAGTCCACAGTAGACTGTAAACAGTTGAGTGGCTTCACATGCGAAGGGAAAGGCTATTTAACAGAAACAGTAGGGGAAGGCGGGGTAAGTTGTGACAGTTTTTGCTTTTTGCATGTTAGAATTGATATGATTAATAATCTTGTCGAAATAAGTATCTTGCCTTGAAATTTAATTCTTCTGAAATATTTTCCACCTATATATAACTTTCTATCCCCACACTGAAAGTCATCGTGACCTTTGAAAAAAACGATGTCAAATGGCTCAACTTGCCCCATATATGGGGTAAGTTTGAGCCACCTTCTGGGGTAAGTTGAGCCACAAAAACTATGTACAAAATGTATGGGGAAAAACCAGCATGTCAATTTTTTGTTTAAAGTCTTTTCACTTGCTAATTCTCTATAAATACTAACATCCTGTAAAAGGAAAAGAGCAGTCATGTAAATTTTCTCCTTTCAGCCTGCATTTCAATCGATTTTTATGGTTTGTTTTTTAAGATACAGGAATTACCATGGCTCAACTTGCCCCATGCTGTTTGGCTCAACTTACCCCAGTCCGAACTTAGTGCGATAATTTTGTATCCACACATTTATTATGCATCCATCATATAAAAGACTATGACAAGAATGAAGATCCATACCTGGACTAATAATGTTGTTATCATGTCTTTATTATATTTAAAGACGTGTGTGTTTATAAAGCACTTATCTATTTCACACTCTTTTTTACTTTTTGGGCTGAAGTTCATATTTTTCCCTCTAAAAAACTAGTTTTCTTTTCAAAGTTGGAAACAATGTGGTGGGGTTAGGGGTTATGCTATGGGTCATCAATACATGACACCACCACAATGTCTGACTCATTCATTATTGGCCTGGGGCTGGTGGCTCAACTTGCCCCTATGCTCAACTTACCCCGCCTTCCCCTACACTCTAAATTACAGGGATTTAAAATAAGTCCAGATGGACTGCACTTAGGGACCAATCGATTCCTGGATTTAATTTTAATTCTAAAGACTTAAATTTAAATCTCAAATTATTCAAATCAATCTTTCGAGATTTAAAAATGAATCTTGAGGATTCAAACTAAATCCGGAATTCGATTGGTCCCTAACTACAGTCCATGTGGACTTATTTTAAATCCCTGTAATTTAGAGTGTAGGTTTTAAACTGAGGATTGGAATCCTTTATTGAATCTGCTTGTTTTTATACTTTTTGGTAGATTTTTCCAGAGTGGACATGGTGAAGGGGATGCGGGATAAAAAAGATTGTGAACAATAGGACTGGGTATTGGTGGCAGGAACTATTAAGAGTGATTTGTTTCTTGAGTGCAAGTTGTGGGAGGTGACTCTTGAAGATAGACTGGTGCTGATTTCTTCAGACATTGTAAGGTCAGAAAGAGAATCTTAAAATGAAGATTATTAAGCTTCTGGCGATTCGCTTTGATATGTCACGTTTGCCTGTTTCATAAAAGTTTGTGCCTTTTATAACGTCCAATTTTACGACTCAATTTTAGCCGGATATCATCTCTTAATTGGCGATCGAATTTTTTCCGCCCCAGTTTTCAAGCACTTTGATTTAACTTTGATTTTCATTCTGTCCAGCGAGTGAACTGAATCTAGTGACAGCGACCTCTTCATCGTTGATCATTGCAACGATTTTCTCTTGATCATCGACCACCGCATTGTCTGTATTTGCCTTAGTAGTCATGACAGTGAGTGCAACTTAAAATATTTATTATATTGGACTTTGGGGTCGTATCGATAGTACAAGGCATTAATGTATTGTAACACCAAAAAGTATAAACTATATATATGAAAGGTACTGGAATTTGGCAAAAATCTGAAGCAAACATTAATCTATCTAATATATGAAGCAAGATCATATTTTAACGTACCCTACATTATCTATAATACTAGAAACCGACTGTACAAAAGGCGTGATTATGCAATGAAAAAACAACGAGCGAAGCGCTTGATATATGTTATTGTTGACATTATTCCACTTACTATGATTACCTGTATTATTGATATTATTATTATTACTATTCCTACTACGACTACTACTACAACTACTACTACTACAACAACAACTACTAACTACTACTACTACTACTACTACTACCACTATTACAATACTACTACTACTACTACTACTACTAGTACTACTACCACTACTACTACTACCACTACTACTACTACTACCACTACTACTACCACTACTACTACCACCACTACTACTACTTCTACTACTACTACTACTACTACAACTATAACTACTAGCACTATTACAATACTACTACTACTACTACTACTACTACTACTACTACTACTACTACTACTACTGCTACTACTAATACTACCACTACTCCTACTACTACTACTACCACTACTACTACCACTACTACTACTACTACTACTACTACTACCACTACTACTACTACTAATACTACCACTACTACTACTACTAATACTAATACTAATACTACCACCACTACTACTACCACTACTACTACCACTACTACTACTACTACTACTACTACTACTACTAATAATAATAATAATACTACTACCACCACTACTACTACTACTACTACTAATACTACCACTACTACTACTACCACCACTACTACTACTACTACTACTACTACTACCACTACTACTACTACTGCCACCACTACTACTACCACTACTACTACTACTATCACATTGTGAAGCTTGGATTTTTTTCAAATCATTTAATCATAGTCATATGAATACATTTTTGCCTGAGGGTACAACGCGCTGCTAGTATTACCCTGGCTTTAGCTGCTGCGCTGACCATATCTCCGCTCAAGAATTCGAGAAATGCTTTCCTCCCGGGTAATAGCTCACCTCATCTAGGAAAGTACATGTATTTCACACAAATAATTCACTTTTTATATGAAAAATAAAATATGTAAAAAATTGCACACGTGTTTAGTAATGTGGGTGGGGGGGTGGGAGTGGTGCAGACAGAATGCCAAATCAATGCTTGCTACTAGCAGCAATCCGTCCTCATGTTGACCGTTAAAAAGGAAAATGGCACGTGGGGTTGTAACTGGTTACAAAGTGCTGCCCTGCCTGACGGAATTTCAAAATGCAACTATTACTGTTTGTTTTTAAAGATCCATTTACTTTCTTATTGTTATTGTCAGTATTATTTTGTTTCTTCTTCACAGCCTCGTACGATGCGGTTTTACATCATTATAATTATTTGGGTAAAAGGTACGAATACCGTTTTTTCTACGTTACATATTTTAATTTACTTGATGACTACATTGTAACTTTGTTTGTTGTGATTCTATACCGCATATGAGGGCAAGATCGGCTCGGCCAGAAGTTCTGTCCAATAATCTTATTTAGCATAATTTTGGTAGACTAAAAATTGCCAAAATGCTTTTATATCTAAATTTGAAAGGGTATTTTTTATGTTATATTTATTATATTTAGATTTATCATATATGTATGCAAATATATATATGATAAATCTAAACATAATGAATATAAGATCATGACATCTAATTTTTTCCACTAGATGTAGACATGACGAGATCCAAGGTCTTTTCATCTGACAATCTCTCTCACGCGATGTCATGACGAGATCCAAGATCTAGTCATCTAATCATCTTTTCAAGGGTTGTAGACATGACGAGATGATTATCTGAACTTCTGGGTGGCACTTTTAGGCTTCCATTGTTCATGTACATTTGTTATGCCTTATCCTAAGGATGACACAACCCCATGATAGATTTTGGGTATATACATGTATATATATATATATATATATATATATATATATATATATATATATATATATATATATATACATATATATATATATATATATATATAAAATAAAAAAAAAAACTTAATTGTTGGCATTGAACAAACTGCATTACTCGTGAATTTGTTTCGCATTCCTGATATATATTGTAACGAAATGAAAGGTTTATTTAATTTTCAGCATGGTTTTGGAACAATGAAGAGCGTAGAATAATTTTTAATCTATGTGTGTAGCTCCATAGAGAAATTCAGTAATCGCTTATAATCGATTATGTAGGTATTTTCTGAAAAATATATGTAAGCACTATTTCCTGAGAAATAACGATGTTTACAACTGAATGTTTATGTTAGAAATATATCTTTAACTGTTCTTCACTGTTTACTTATAAATAGTAGTGAAAATCAACACAGCTAAAGTTGAAAAGATTTATTTTATAACTTTAACTAGTTTTAAAAGATGATTAAATTTACGGCCTGGCAATCTCCCTCCCGCATCGTTGAGCATAATCAAGCTCTAAGCTCGATTATGAGCCATGCAGAATACTTGGCAATAAGATTAATATTTCAGGACGAAACTCTGGTCAAGTTTACTGAATCCTGCTGCGACAGGAGGAGCATGAATTCTATTCAGTAAAGTAATAAGAACTGAATGATTTGATTCCTGCTTGTTGTTATTCTGTTGTGTGGAGCTACAAGTATACATGGTCGGAGTAGCAGAAGTACTGACTCGAGACAGAGTGAGAATACCGAAATTACCGAGAATACTGAAAATACGGAATTTACTGAGAATACTGACATTACTCAAATGAGTGAGGATACTGAATTAAAGTACTGACATTACTGAGATTCCCAAATACTGAAATTACGGAGATACTGGAATGACTGAGATAATGGAGATACAGAATAATGGAGATGTTGAAATCCATGAGATATAATCTAAGTTACTGAGATGTAGCAAAGAGTCAGAAGTGAAAAAGACGGACTTTACACCATCTGGTTGTATATTGCAGCCGAAACGAACCAGCTTGTCAGGATAGAAAGTCGGTTCGGCTACTATATATATATTACCATTTATCTTCAGCATATCTTGTTTATATATATATATATATATATATATATATATATATATATTGATCATATAACTCAAATACTGTCCATTCTGCATACACTTGCAATTTAATTTATTTATATATATAGATAAAATAGTATTTAGATCTTCCGTGCATCTTGCCGGATTGCCGGTTCAATTTACTTCCACTGACTTGCCATCCATACAATACAATACAATGTCTTAAAAACTGCTCCTATAACAGTCAGCTGCAGGACTCGCATGTTTTATAAGGCTTATTTCTGGTATTTTTTTTTTTTTTTTGTTTTTGCTTTTTTTTGTTTAAGGAATTCTGTCACTGTCCCATGACTTTCTGTTCCTGTGCCAGTTACAGAATTCCTTGCTTTCTATTTAACGTCACATAATTTAATTTATTCGTACTACATTATTTATCTAGATTTTTCAGTATTCTCTGGCTCGCCGCACTGGTGCTGTGGCGCGGATTCGCTAAATCTGTTGTTACGCGCATCTGCAGTGGTGTGGGCGTGCTAGAGAATGCTGAAAATTGGTGGAATTGTATACTGTTATTTCTGTACTGATTATTTATGTATGTATTTTGTATGCAATGTTGAATAAGTGTTGTCATGTAAATTTTAGTGCCAGCGGAGGCCGAATTTCTGTGTTTTTACAGACAATAAATATTTGAATCTTGAATCTTGAATCTATATAGTTCCTCCTTATAACCTTACCCTTTTCTTACATTTTATTCCTATTCTACGACACTCTTTTCATTAGCAATTGATGTCTCTGGATTAAATGACTGTTCAGATAGGATTCCATGTCGGTTCGTTGATCGCCCCCATAAGGGGAGCATCGGAAATGACTTCAACCCTAAACGTTACATCTACGTGACGAAAAGTACAGTCGAAAACACGGTAATTTCTACCTGCAATTATAGAGGTAAGACGTATTTTACTCTCCATGTGTGATTGAACTTTAGTGAGGGCTTTTGATGCATGTCACATACTTCGAAATTGGCTACTGGGAGAATGATAAAAAATGAATTGCAAACAATGTGAACAGTGTTGTATAGGTACCCAAATCAGTGCGACGTGTGTCCATATGAGTATTCCCTTACAAGGTGCACTTGCAGTTACCAAATAAAACGCCCATGTGTGCTGTTTGTTAACCAATCGAATTAAGCCCTTCGTCAAAACATCTTAATTCTTGGCATTCTCCATTTTGCAATACGAATACAGATGATATGAAAGATCAGTGTACGAGCAATCCGTGCTATTGGAATGCTGTGTGTATAGATACGTATGAGGAATACCTTTGTCATTGCCCTCGCGGGTACAGCGGAAGAAATTGTGGTAAGTATACACCTTTCCTGTCTTCATAAATATGTACCCAACTATCTGTTCATCAAGATAGCACCAGCAATTGCAAAGCAGACATGATGTGAAACTGCTGAAACCAAACAGCTACTAGGAGCGGGGGTCTTGCCTACCTGTAAGCATGGGTAGACTGGACCCAGTTACTCCAATGTGAGGTCGAAATTTCGAAAGTATTAATAAACTTATAATTATAAGTATAATTAAACTTATACTTTGAAAACTTTGACCTTCATAGTAAAGTAAACATGTCCAAACTGCCCAGAAAACAACAAATCCCCCATGAGCGATTTCCAGACGGAACGAACGATAGCGGATGACGATGATTCTCCGACAATGGGAGGAATTTTACCGCCAGTGCCAATACGCCAACTACGATCAACTAGAAAGAGATAAATGGCAATTTTGAAAGGACCTACATGATCCAGTCGTTCCCGACCTTTCGTTGCAAAACGCGAACGCTTATCTGCGACGGTAGTTGATTTTGGAAGAGACTTTTGGGCCCGTCGTCATGGTCGTAAAACTCTGTCCTGCAATGCAAATTGCGTGATATGATGGAATGAATTGCCAGAGATCCACCAATTATCCACATAACATGCAATACCGATTCGATGGACTGTAATGATCTATATCTAAGCATTAATTCAGTAATTTTTTCCTCACTCAATATATGTACTCGATTTGTTTGAAAAAACACTTTCTTATCCATATCATAATGTATTTCGAATATTTCCAGCCATCAGTCGTATCAATGTACATGCATGTACGGCATGGTGCGGGTGTCGCGGAAAAGAATTTTGCCCACGAGAAAACAGATCTGTAGGGCCTGTAAACCCCCTGTAACACAAAGCTTAAAATTGATTGCAGAGCAGTTTTCTACGTTTGATTCTGTTGACTATAATGTACAATCGATCATAAAAATCAAGTGTATGACTAAGCGTTAACTTTTGTGTTAGGGGACCAGAATATTAGCGTCCATGAGGATTGCGAAAGGTGGCTAATACTGTGCTCAACGACGAGAAGAATGGAGTAAAACATCAACGCTAAAATATATGGGGGGGCATGGATGTATGGCCTGACTTTTGATTTAAGAATGTTTTCTCTTTTTATTTCTTTTCAGATAGGAAAGATCTGATTGTAATGGTAGATGAAATAACTAATGCCTTTGGAACTGCATCTATTCGGGAACTCGAATTTTCACACCTAGCTCGATTTTCCGAATATTCCACAGACTCCATAATCCATATACATTGTGACTATGAGAAGGATTTGTTCCTCTGGACGGGTCGCACAGAAAACGGGCATTACATTTTCAAACATACCTTAGGTAGCTACGCGTGGAATACCTACGTTAAAAAAACAACCGGTGCGTATTATTCATATTCTGGCAAGTCTGGCAAGTCTTTGTCTTTACTGTATAATTCATCTCTGAATGTTCATGCAAACATGCCCTTGAAGTGTTGGTCAATTGATGGACACATCAGTCCGCCCGCAACAGACTAAAACTGGTTTGGTATAGATAATATAAAAGTTAAAACACATGAGCATCCGTTTAGAGTAACTAGTATTCATTAAAAAGAATAATAATAATTTTTATTTGTGTGTAAAATGTTTTTTATATCTTTTTAAACATCTTTGGACGTTTTAACAAAATGTGGGTGTCTTTACACATATGGGCCTAACACGATGGATGACACCATGAAGGATTGTTCAGTAGTATTGAATGAAATAGAGAATAAAGTCTCTAATTTAATGACGCATGTGGTAATATGGCGAATAGTTCCAAATTAATAGGCATATGGCCAAAATGCTCGTATCATGATAGTCAAACCCTAATACCTTGGTCACATTTGCTCTCCGGTGGCCTTACGGCAAGTCGAAAACAGCCGTTTTATCAATTTTGATTGAAGCGACCTATATATAATTGGTACAACAATGTAAAAACGGCTGTTTTCGACTTGCCGTACGGCCGCCGTAGAGCAAATGTGACCAAGGTATTACCCTTCCAAGATAAAAAATTACCACACATTTCCTTCAACTTGTAGCGATCCAGTCATTCGACCAAGCTGATTGGATGCTTTACTGGATAGCAGATGGTACGATTGAGATGGTCAACATGCGTCTAATAGACAAAACATACGTTGTTCAGGATGGGACTATAGTGGAGGAAGAGAGGAAATTCAAGGTTCTTCGAGCCTATTCAAAGAGGTAACAGGCAAAGAAGAATATTTTAATATAACTTAGATTACATTCTGATTTGCGTTTATTTTTAGTTCTGGTTTGCAGGGAAAATAATCATCCAGCTCACTGGCGTACCTACGGGGGAGGGGCAGAGGGGGCAGACTGACCCCTGACGAGTCAAAACTGATCTCTAGCCCGCTCCTTTGAACTTGAAGTCCCTTTTTTTTTGCTTGTCAATTTTTTTAGCGGACGAATTCCCCCCCGCGTGTTTACCCGTGGTAACGGACAAAAGTTTGCATATTATATGTAATTAAAGTGAAAGTTATTTTTCAAGAAACACTGCCCAGCTGATTTAGGTTACGACAACGATTAACAAGGGAACCGACTGATCATAAGACACAGAATTTACTAGGTACTCGGACGATATTATGAGACCATTGAGAACAGTAACAATGATAAAAATCACAAATGCTACCAGTTGATCGAATGATCGAATGGTGTGGCAGCCACAAGAGATCTAGAAATCTGACGGAATGGCCACCAAAGACCATGGAAAATAAACATCAACGAAATATGATAATCTCAAGCGAGCGAAGCAAACGAGGAAATAATTACCTTTTGTCAAGAAAATCGATTGAAAGTTTGTGATTCACTTTCAAATTATATCGATTTTTATTTTATTGTTTATTTATTTATTTATTTAATTGCTAATTTGTTCATTTTTAAATGTATAGCCTAAAGTGACTCACTGTGAATATATTTGCAATTTAAATCAAAATTTATTGATCTTTGATATAAAGTAAATAAGAAAAGCAAGGTTCAAATATATGTTTAGCTTCACAATAACAAAAAAAATACATCTCTGAATTTTTTTCCTTTAAGTGAGATATTTTGCTCAGATGGCCGAGGAATCATGAAAATCAACACTAGCGATGTTTCTAATCGTTCCGTTATTCACATCACATCTAACGAAACGACGTTACAATGCATGACGATCGACTTTACAGGTTTGTGCTGTGCTGGTAAATGATATTCTCACAGTGCTGTTCATCATGATCTTTATAATTATTAGGTGAAAAAAGAAGGACTCTCAATGAAGCGTCTTGGTATATATACTACACTGTAAAAGCTGTAGTGTTAAAGCGGACACCAATTAGTGTTAATAGAGGACCACACCCTGAGGTGTTAAAATTACACCCTAAAGATTAAACATAACACTAAAGAGTGTAAATGTAACAACAAAAGGTGTTGTAATAACACCTATACATGTAGGTGTAAAACTTACACCACCAATTTAACACCGGTGTAAAATAACTGGTGTGGTCCTCTATGTTCACCGGTTAACACCACAGTTTTTGTATATGAACATGTGATTCCAAATTTTCTTTATGTCAACGGTGTGGTATAGTTACGATGGTAATGGCCGTGATGATGACGATGATGATGAAGATCATTGGTTAACGATGTTAATAATATAATGGCGAGGGTGATGGTTAATTGGTTATTCATAGTTACCGATACAGCGATAATCCATTATTATAATTTCACATTTGACAAACTGTCAGTAGTTATCAGATCCCATGTAATTATCTTAACTTTTCGCTAGTTCGCTAACAAAATTATCCCACTTGGATTTAATTCTTACAGAGTCACAGTTTGATCACAGTTACAGTTGATCGTTCAAAATCATTCGTTTAACACGTACTTTCGATTTTCCCGGGTAAAAGGGAGTTTTAATGAGCTTTCACTCTTCAAACTTTTACTTATTGAGTTTGTACTCTGAGTGGAATAAAAGGTCTGGATTTGTTTTCGTCTTGGTTTGCAATTCTATACACTCTGAAAGCAAATCAGTCAAACTGACTAGACCAGTAGTCAGCTGGGAGCAACTGATATGGCAATCACTGATATTCACATTTTTGACATATATTCTAGTCAGAAATAACTCTGTTCTAGTAAAATATGACTAGAAAATAGTCAAATATGACTAGAATAACAGTTGCACCCAGTTGACCCTATTTACTAGTCATTTCTGACTGATGTGTTTTTAGAGTGTAGGTTTTCTACCTATTAACAAGCCAACGAATAGTAAAAGTATGGACTTTATAGCTACAAATCTGTCATATACATGTAAGGAAGTGAACAATTATGGTTTGATTTCTTTAAAAAGGGAACACAAAACCCATAGGGTTATTAGAGGTCGATCGAAGAAAGTATAGCCATACAATTTTGATCAGACTTGAAATCACTATCATGTATCATGTGATACTATTAGCATTGCTATTATTGTTTTATCATCATGCCTATAGATTATTTCATCAACAAAGTGCGGATATTATTGACAGTATTATCTGTGAATTTGTGTTTGATTTGTTTTGGCTTGATTTTTTTAATACTTCAGATGAACGTCTCTACTGGACAGACATAGAAGGTAGAATCTTTACAGTGAACATCGATGGCTCTGACTACAGGGAGGTGATCATTAATGAGTACTCCGGTTCTCCTATGCTGGTCGGCGATCTCGTAGCTTCGGCAGGATGGTTACAATGGCAACATGGATATGAAATATGCGTCAAGTACGCATTTTCTTCAGAAGTAGGGCCAGATTGCATAGACAGAAGACCTATGAAGTCGGACATAGCATTATTTCATCAGAGGCTGACAAAGTGAGGTGCACTACGAATACCACAGTTATGCAAAATGGATCAAAATTAAATGATTGACGTAGTCAGTCATTTTATTTTAAATCACAGGAATGTAATGCATGAAACTTATCAATTACGAATTATAGTATCCCTGATAGCAAAAACTGGGTAAAAAGACGTCATATTAACGTCATTTTACGATGAGTATCACGTCGTTTTGTCGTCGTAAAGAGACGTCTTGAAGACAAGTATTTGCATCAACGCACGTCTCAATATTATTGTCGTAAAATGACGTGATTATGACGTCTTAATAAGTCGAATACGACGTCTTTATGACGTCTTTACGCCATATTCCTGACCAGTATTATACGTCTTTATGACGTGATTATGACATCATTAATGGTCACGTACAACGTCTTTAAGACGTCTTTATAACGTATTCATTACCAGTATTATACGTCAGATTGACGTCGTATATTGACGTGATTATGACGTCATTTATGGTCACTTATGACATCTTTATGACGTGATTTTGACGTAATTAATAGTCACTTTATAGCATATTTATGACCAGTATTAGACGTCATCTGGACATGATTTTAAGGTCTTTAATAGTCGACTACGATGTCATAATGACGTAATTTTGACTTATAGGACCTGATAATGATTTACATATGAAATTGTACATGAAAACACAACTCGAACGTACAGTTAACCTAGCTTAGTTCAAAATATTAAAGAAACCCAAATCATGGGTTGATCAGTTCCAATATTTTTACGATTGCAAGATTGACTGTAGGTCCAAGACTCGTCAAGAACAGACAAAACACAAACACCCATACACACACAGTCACACACATTAAACGAGAAATCAAATACACATTTCAATTATGAACTCAGTTACAAATATTTTATTAAAAAATTCAAGAAATCGCGTAACAAAACTTTTTTCCTTTAAGAATACAGTGTGTGGTGTATTCTTGTAAATACAACATACAACAACAAGTTGGATTTTACTTTTACAGGGTGCAGATTGCTTTCCCAAAAGTTTGACAAGCTATAAAAAGGTAATTTGGCTTTCAGAATTGGCACCCCCCCCCATTCCGTGTCTGGTCAAAGAACTATGAAACCAGTTACAATGTCTGTTAACAAATTCAGAGATACAATTTGGATAAATTGCCTATTCATCTATTGCTAACTCGTCCACTGTGATCATGGCCTACCTTCATTTAGTCAAATGACTATTGGTCCATCAACGAAACATCTAAAAACCATTTTGTCCAATAATCTTCTAATCACCAGCTTGTCTGTGACCATTTCATCTCATAACCAGTTGGTCTAATACCAATTTTCTTTTCCTTCATTTTGTCCGATTAACACTTACTACACTTAGTCCAATTAGACCAATTGGTATGGCAATTAAACCGATTGGTTATTCAGAAAAAATGGTGGGTGGACAAACTGATGGTAAACCAAATGATAGTGTTAGACTGATAAACCCCTGTAGAGTCTGAGATATTAAGGTAATTACAATACTGATGTCCAAGAAATATGGCTTCCAAGTACCTTATTTTTATTAAGCAAGAAATGGCTTACCCTGAACAATATGTCTGTGAAAATAATACCAGATTTGCAGTGATACTCAAGTGGAAGCTCATATTTATTTGGATGTAAGCAATATGTATTCATTTTAATTAAGTATGGTTCGTGATTGTCGCTTAAAAGTTTCACCTTGGTAACAGCAGTTTTCCATATATACATAATAATGAAAAACACCCAAGTTTAAGGTGAATACTTCACTTGCATACATGAGTGAAATTCCTGACACCAGAGCCTGACCCAATTAAAATATTTCTCGATATTGTGTAGCATGAGTTGTACTGCGTGAATATAATGCTGATATATAAGAAAGAATCGCTTACAAGTATCAAAAATTTAACTTAAATAAGTAAATCAAATAACACATAAAAGAAATTTTCTCTTTTAAGTGAAATCAACTTTTTGTTGGCGTGGACTTCTCCTTTAAAATTAGTAACAATAAGGATCAGTGCGAACGACCCATCATTTCTCGCGCTACAACCCGCCCTTTTCTCTTTTGTTTTGACAAAAATGGGCGTGACCTTATTTTCAAACGGCCATTGTGCCATACGAGTTGACCAATTGAAATTAATATGAAAAAGGTTGTATCATTTTGACCTTTACTTTGACCTCCGGGCGAATAGTTGTCAAACTTGACATTGGTATACGTTAATTATCAATCTAATTTTTACAATTCTTCATCTTCTAAATCTTCTCCAAACATACCAATGATCTACGTTATCTTTATTATTTTGTTTTAGTAAAGTTTGTAAAAGCCTCACAATGAACAAGAAGAATTCCCCCAACTGAAATTATAGTAGAAATAGATCAAAATAAATCGACCTTTTTCAGATGAATGAAATGAAACATTAAACTCACGTTCTAGGGGGAAGTTAAAGGTCAAGTCCAATTCATTACAATGCCTGAAAATTAATTTTCATATTATGAAATTAGCCATTAAAAATAGAAAATAAGGAAAAAAATCCAAAGATTATAAATCAAATGTCAAAAGTAAGTAATTTCAACAAAAGTTCATGATGCAGTACAATGTTTTATCTAACCCTAAAAAGACTGGGGGGGCTGAATCAGCCCCCCCCCGCGATAAATCCGCCACGCAATTTTTTTTTAACCGTGTCGCTCGCTGACTTTTTACTTTCAAGTCTCACGCAACTTTTGAGACCAAAATTGTGACCCCCGGGTACGAGATTCCGAAATTAAGCAACATTTCGTAAGTGCATGCAGACCCAAAATTACTGAAAAACGTGAATTTGTGTACAAATCCAATGCAAATAGTGTTTTTAGCCAAAATTCATAAATGTATCATTATTTTTCCTTTTACTGCTTAAAATCAATTAATTTTATCTTTTTTATGGTCAATATAAAGTCCCCGACAATTTCCATTGAAAAAACAATAAAAAACAAAAAGTCGAAAAACAAAGAAATACAAAAGAAATTTAGAAGTGATCTTGATTTTGTTTAAATGAATTTGATCAGATGCCTATCTAGAATATGTGAAACAAAAATTAGCACTTCAGGGGCATTATTTTATTAATTAGAGCAAACTTATGATTTTACGCATAAATTAGCATAATTAATGAGACATGAGATTTTTTGCAGAATTTGATGTTATAGTTTTGTAGATAATGCCATGGGTAACGCGTGTGCTGACTTTCGTCGCGATCGCGCGATCGACGGCCGAGATCATAAGGGGGGGGGGGGGGCTGAATCAGCCCCCCCCCAAGTCTTCTTAGGCGTCGAAATAGCCAAGTCTATTAAGGGTAAAAGGTCAAGTCCACCTCAGAAAAAATGTTGATTTGAATCAATAGAGAAAAATCAGACAAGCACAATGCTGAAAATTTCATCAAAATCGGATGTAAAATAAGAAAGTTATGACATTTCAAAGTTTCGCTTATTGTTAACAAAACAGTTATATGAACGAGCCAGTAACATCCAAATGAGAGAGTCGATGATGTCACGTACTCACTTTTTCTTTTGTTTGAATTATACAATATTTCAATTTTTACGAATTTGATGATTAGGACCTCCTTGCCTGAAGCACAAAATGTTAACATAATGGAATTCCACGTGTTCAGGGAGGAATGAAACTTCATTTCACATGACAATGTCAAGAAAATCACAACATTTCATATTTCATATAATAAAATACAAAAGAAGGGTGAGTGAGTGATGACATCGGTCTCCTCATTTACATACCAACCGAGATGTGCATATAACTGTTTTGTGAAATGAAGCGAAACTTTAGAACGTCATAACTTTCTTATTTTACATTACATTTTTATGAAACTTTCAGTGTTATGCTTGTTGAATTTTTCTCTTTTTATTCAATTCAAGTTTTTGTCAGGTTGGACTTGTTCTTTGAATTAGGCAGGGGCTGCGGAGGCTGAGGGGCTTCCCCCACTTTCTTCTAAAACCATGTACAAAAAATTAAAATTTATCATGATTGTGTTTATTTGCATGGTCAGCCCCCCCCCCCCCTGAAAAACTGGTCCGTGGCCCATGCTTGGTCAACTTTGACGGGAATCAAATTTTGCCAATTGAATTGCTGGAAGACCTGGGGGAGGCTTCATTAAGCTGTTCGTAAGTTACGAGCGACTTAACCCTCACAAGACTGGGGGGGGGGGCTGATTGGAAACATGTTTTGGTTGAAGTGTCAAATGAATTATCAATTTTCGACGACGACCCCCGACCTACAGAACCTTTAAGCATTTAGGCTAAAGAAAACACCGGGAGAAAGATAAAGGGAACATTTTGAAAACGTATTTGTTGTATGCATTGGCGGCTGAAGCCAACAAAATTTAGGGGTGGGGGTCCATCTGAAATTTTGGGATGGACGCAGGCAAAAAAAAATGGACATTTGAATTTAGGGGAGTGGATTACCAAAATTATTTGACAAGCAAAAAAGAGGGGGTCATCAACCTAAATTTAAGGGAAGGGGGGGGGGACACAAACATTTCAGGGAGGGGTGGGGGTCCACGTGAATTTAGGGGGACGCATGCAGGAAACAAAGTTGACAAGCAAAAAAAAAGGTTAATATCAAAAAACAATTTAGAAGGGGAAACGTCCCCCCTTCGTGTCCCCCTCCCCCCGCTTTCGCTGCCTATGGTTGTATGTCATGTTTTCATAATGACGTCATATAAAATTGTAAATGCACTCGTTGTGCATAAATATACGTTGTATATTTTGGTCATGCAGGATTGTAAATTTACTCGTGACTGGTTGATTAATGACGTCATAATCACATCATTATCTGGTCATATAAAATTGTGAATAAACTCGTCGTTGATTTGACAATATATGACGTCATATTCACGTCATATACTGGTCATGCAAAACTGTAAATTTTACTTGTCATCGAATGGTCACTTAATGACGTCATAATCACGTCAGAATCTGGTCATATAAAATTGTGAATATACTCGACGTTGAATTGTTAATAAATGACGTCATAATTGCATCATATTCTGGTCATGCTAAATTGTAAATTTACTCGTCATTGACTGGT
Organism: Lytechinus variegatus; assembly: GCF_018143015.1. Classification (NCBI taxonomy): domain Eukaryota; kingdom Metazoa; phylum Echinodermata; class Echinoidea; order Temnopleuroida; family Toxopneustidae; genus Lytechinus; species Lytechinus variegatus. Next base: position 4,305,096 of record NC_054753.1, read on the forward strand.
GATTTATTGACGTCATAATGACGTCATAATTTGGTCATATAAAAATGCAAGATAAACTCGTCGTTAAAGTGGTCGTAATTACGTCATAAGGACGTCATATTTATTGTCTATGACCAGTATGCCGAGAATACGACGTAATTATCACGTGATTACGACCATGTCTGCTATCAGGGATGTACTCCAGGCTAGAAGAAACATCCTTATTTTTTCACATTATGGTTTTTCATCAAGTCGAAGGTGCTGATTACGAAGCTGAATGATGCCACCCGCGTAACTTTGAGCATTTTCAGCACATTGCTAAAATCCAATATGACCGTCATAAAATTGCCCGCACATTGGCTGTAAAATACATGCAAGTGTTTGACAGGAGAGAAATACTTTCGTGTCAATTGATTACAGTTAGAAACCTATTTCTTCACGGTTACAAAAAGTGCTTATGATATCCAGTTCTTAGGCCGGAATATAAAAAATTTCACCTCGCGCTTTGTGCTCACATTAACTGTTTAGGTATGTCCATCCTGTTCATAGTTAAACGAAGTGCTTAGAATATCCGGTTTTCAGGTCGGAATAAAAAAAAAATATTTAAAAATATATCATTAGAAACCGATTTGTTCACTCGCATAAAATTCCATCCCTTTCAGTATTAAATGAAGTGCTTAGAATGTAAATTTTTCAGGTCGAGATATCAACAAGCTTCAGCGCGCGCTTCGCGCTCACACCAATTAATTGTTGTTAACTACCATCTTGTTCATAGTTTAAAATAAAGGTGCTTAGAATGTCAATTTTTCAGGGGGGATATCTCAAAATTTTAGCTCGGTCTTCACGCTCGCACTAATTAATTATTCAGTTAGAAACCAATTTGTTCATGGTAGCGAAAAGTGCTTAGAATATCAATTTCTTAAGTCAGAATATCAAAAGTTTTAGCTCGCTCTTTGCGCCCGCACGACTGTTTAGATACCGATTCCGTAAAACTGCTTAGAATTTTTAGGGTCAAGGTAGGAATATAAAAATTTTTAGCTTGCGCTTCGCGCTCGCATAATTTATTAAGGAAGATACCCATCCTAATCATAATTAAGTGCACAAAATGTATCCTTTTAGGTGTAAATTTTCACACAAAAAATGAACTCGCGCTTCGCAATTATCTCTATTCTTCATCCCTCCTTACTTTCATGTTACCATGCTTAATAACGATATTCCTATACCTTTAAGTTTTTTCCAGATAGTATTAGTAATCCAATGATTTTGTCCCTAATAACCCTTACTTATATTTCATTTGTTGTAATATACAATGCCCTTATTTCTCTTTAACATCGTTGTCACGTTGCTCTTATTTGTAATGATCTTAACCCTTTGATATTTTATAGTTAGACATACATTTATAACTGATTGCCATTGTTTCATTCGATTTTCGATAATGCGTTAATTATTTGATTGTTCATTGTTTTTATCAGTGAATACATTATACAATTAGTAGTTTTAAAATTAGTTACTTTTCCCTTTTGATAACTTAAAATATTTTAGTTTGATTCATATTATCAATTAAGCAACAATATTTGTTTATTTATGTTACTAAGTATCGTTATATTTGATTTAGATTTTGACTTTATTTTCATGTATAATTTGATGACTTATGTTGTTCTTTATGTTTTCATCAGGTCATTCTTTTGTACCTGATTAGATATGTTCTAATCAATAAATAAATAAATTATTGAAAAAAAAATATTATTTCAGTTCAAATTGTAAGGAACGTGCAAGTGAAAGTGTAAACTTTTTTCGGGGGGGGGGGGGGGTGGGGCATGTCACTTTTTTGTAAACAAAAATGTCCAGCTTGAAAATCAAGGAGATGCCCCTGGGTTGGATGTAGTAATAATGGTAGTCGGACGTCGGTAATGATATCTGTTGGTAACCAAGGTCATCCATCCCCCTGGAAAAGGCCTAGCTATAAAAAGCTTTAAAACCGCCCCCTATCTATCCTATGTACCTGGTCCCTTCGTCCGCCTATCTATCTTTCTCCAATTTCAATTCCCTCAACCGCCTGACATTCCTGCCAGTGAGTGAGTGATTTTCCACATATTTAGCGATATATAATGTTACTATCGCATATATTTTCACGTTCTAAAAGTTTTATGCAATACTGGTCGCAATTAGGACCCCCCCCCCAAAAAAAAAAAGAAAAAAGAAAATCATTATCCAAACTTAGCCAGGAATTAGTTATGTTATTTTACGAACTGGATCAAACCTCGGCTGGTCTCCCAAAACATGATGTCGATATAATCGCGTTCAAAGTCTTAATGTTTTTTTTTTAATAAAATACTTCACGTTTTGAAAAAAAAACAGATCAATTATTTATTACACCATTTTAAAGCACATATTTCATTCTTTTGCAACATGCAGAATTTTGTCCGCAATTCGTGTTCGTTCTCTCAATATAAAAAATAAGTGCATGTATGCATTTTATAAGCTGCTAATTTTTTTCCCAAAACCGGGGGTTTGAGCCAGTTCGTAAAATCAGGCACACTTTGCGCACTGATTTTTTATTTCCGTGTTTACACGCCACATCGGCTCGCGATGCAGAACCGAGAGCCGATGCAGCATCGGCTTTTTTGTTGCGTGTAAACGCGATTAACTTGCATCGGCTGTCGGTGCAAAATCGCTAATTTTGCACCACCAATATAGTGGGATCAGAACCGCGAGACGATCAGGGATCGGCTTTTTTTTACATGTAAACACAAAGTCGATTCAGCATCAGCAATTGACGCGCGTTTTAATTACTTTATAATAATAGTAGGATCAGAACCGCGAACCGATGCATTTTTTCTACATGATATAAACACAGAGCCGATTCTGTATCTACATCGGCAATTGGCATGATTGGTGCGCGTTCCAATGAAGTACTTGTAAGCGCCCGGATCCAGCGTTGTCCTTATAACGTATGACGGACCAGTGCGCAAAACACTCATTCACTGATATGTGTTCTTTCCCAGCGAGTTTTGACAGCATGTAAACGAGATGCAAGATAACTCCAAAGCCGATTCTGCATCGGCTTTTGGTTCTGCACCGCGAGCCGATGCAGCATGTAAACACGGTAATTACAAGTACACAAAGTATGCAAAGGTAGGTCTGCATTGTCCAGCGAAGAGTCGCCACTGTCTCATTCATAATGCTCATCTTCCAGTGAATACAACAAAACACACAATATGAAAATACATTCAACAGGGCTAGTACGTTGCTTTGCAGGTTTGGTATAAAATGACTCTACAGAAATTAGTAGGTAATATCATGGACCTACTACTCTGACTATTAGGTCCATGGTTATGCATGTATTACATAGGTTAAGAAGATTCGAATCAGTGATAGGTCAATACACCATCACGTGATCATAGCTGCGAGGATCGCATTTCTTATATTCTAGGTTTTGACGTCACCTCAGTTAATATAGCTGCGTTGTATTGTCAATTGCGGCGTTATATTCACTAAGGTGACGTCACTCGCTGCTTACAAGTTGCGTTATCAGGTAGTTTCTTTGATGTACGCGCTAGTGCGAACGCGTCGATTGCATGAAGAATGTGCTTGATGTATTTTCAAATATATATATATATATATATATATATATATATATATATATATATATATATATATATATATATATATATTATGACGTAGATGGATCAGAGCTGTAGCAAGCCGAATTTCGGGTTGGAGCCAGATGGTGAATGTAATCTCTAATGGCGAATCCACATAGACTATATAATATAACAGATATTGCCTGGTCTATCGTTTAAATTTATGCAACTCATACAAAGATTCTTGTAATTTGATTGGTTGAAAGCCATTCAATATTTGACCCATTTTGTGCTGCATGCAAATTTTATTTTCCATTGCACGGCGACCGTGCATTTTTTATTTTTTCCATTGCACGGTTGCGCTTTCTCCTTCAGTGTGTACCACTAAGCATGTGTGTATACGTACATTTTGTATGTGTGTGAGTTTGCGCGCATCGAAGTAAGCGCATTAAGAAGGCTGACTGTGCGCACCCAGATTCACGAATCAAAGTGCGTCACAAAAGAATAAAACAATTAACTGCTTTCATAAACCGAGAAAACAAAATATTTTCAGAGAAAATGAATTGTCAGACAAAGGCAAAATATGTCTTAATTCCATGTACTTTTGTTGATATTTGTCTTATCTATCGTCAAATAAAAATATCTAGAAGATTCGTTGAATAAACAAAATGATGCATGACTTCATTCGTCCATTATGCGACCTATCCACTCTCGTGGAGGCTCTGTTCAATCCATTGCACTCAGCCTAACGGCTTCCTGCAATGGATTTAACAGTGCCTCAACTCGCGTGAGGATAGATCGCCTAATGAACTCATGTGCATGCATCATTTGTATATTATAACATTTTAACTCCCCTCTGAAGCTATATTTTTCCCTCGGTAGAATATTTCCCCTCAGCTTCGGGAAAAATATAATCACTTGGGAAAAATATAACTCCGTCTCAGGGAAAGGACATTTTATATTCAAACGCTAGGTAGTCAATATCAGATTCTGTATAATACCTCTCAGTGGTAGAGCATCTGGGCCTCGTTGAATAAAAGCTACTTTAATGGTAACTTTGCTATCCAATGGAAATTAACACGGGAAAAAAAAATAATCGATCAAAAATCAAGAATTAAATGAAAGTTCCCAGGTCACAGTTACTATGTAACTTTAAATGCAACGGGGTCCAGGTCATTCTAATACACCGCAAAAACGCCGGTGTTAATTTAACACCAGCCTGGTATCTATATCGTCCACACCAGAGAGGTGTTGAAACACCAATTGGTATTCAAACAACATCAATTAGTGTTAAGCCAATATCGCTTTGATTCTTAAGTGGTGTTGTTTCAAAGCTTCTCCGGTGTGGATCAATATAGATACCGGGATGGTGTTATGTTAACACCGGCGTTTTTGCAGTGTATGTATAAAATAAACACACTTCAAACATTAAACGTGATTAAGCACGAACACTAATTAGTGTAGCCAATTCCTTGAATACTTTGAATATGTTGAATTATTTCTATACCCTATATTTGGGAATTTTGAAATAGAGCTGAATACAGGTGATAAAAACTTAGCATAATGCTTTGGTGGGGCCACGCATACCACATCCATTCACACTAGGTGCGGAAGGGAAGAACGACAGAGGGCACAGACAAAGCAGAAATAAATTTGAAGTGCCTGACGTTTATTATTGGTAATACACAGAAATCTAGATTAATTGCCCAAGATAAAGTTACATGTGCGTCTCCTGATCAGATGTGCCAATGGCCAGCAGCCTGTTAATGACGACCTCAGCAGCTGATCTGCAAACACCCATCCGAATGTAAAACAGAAGCTTTCCAGCTGTCAAATAATAAGGTTGCTTCTCAGCTCCAGAGACTTGTCTGATATACCTCTGCATTAAAATTTATGAAGTCATATTGTACTTCATTGAAAATGGTGAATTGCCATATATGTATACATATGTATATTTCCATTCTTTAATATGTTTCCGACAGTAACATAACAATTATGATTATGATAGAAAAAGGGGAGGACTATTTTTCCTAGGTGGAATGATACTAGACTCACGTAACAAAAAGTAATGTGGATTAGTAATAGTAGATTAGTCACTACAATACAATAAATATGTGCAAAAGATGAAAACTTGACTTTCATTTAGTTAAAAAACAGAGGAAAGTCACTTCTTTAGCATGAAAACCTATGTTCAGTACAGATATGAATATTTCAGTCTTTACTCTACGTGTATGTACATGTAGGCCTACGTCCAGATGAAACAGTGTTTCAGCGACCGGGTCATGACACGCTGCCTAACCCGGAAGATCGCATCACGACCCGGTCGTTAATGCGAAGGTGCAACCTGTGCACACTTCCTTTTTATGTGAGTTTGAATATATATCGATATATATGTTGGAGTTCAGAAAACTATTTCCTATAAAGATAATGCATCGTACAACTTACATTAATGTTGTGTAAATTCACTGAAAATTGTGTTTTGTAAGAGAAAAGATGATTGCAATTGACGTTCATGCTGAGCTTGAGCGGTTGAAATGACGCCACTCACGTGCACGTCGACTATTAGAAAAAAACGGCAGAATGGAGGTGGCTAGGTTCTCAATTCTGATAGTCACCGAGGAAGAGGACGTGGCGTATGCGCAATGTCTTAGGGTGTCATCATCTCGGAGCAGTCTTCTTTGCATGACGACATGCGATTCTAAGAACATCCTCCGCTCTCCGAAAATATTTTTCCCACCACAGTTCGGGACACCAATATGAATATAATTTGAATATTCATGACTTGCGTGTTCGAAATAAGAGTACGCATGTGCGTGTACTTCATCTTTACAAAACTGTGGTCGTTTGCGTTTTCATGAATGAATCAGCGCCCCCTACTTTCCGAGCTGTACGTTTACTTTATATGTTACACCAATAAGCTTGGTATATAATTCTAGTAAGTATAACTTACTAGTAACACAATTGCCGATTTCAAACAGGGGAAATTAAAAACTTAATAATTGATGAACTGACTTTTGTTGATCAAGAGGGCTAACTCGGTGATTGCAATATCTATGCAGAGTAGTCCAGGATAGACCCCATAGAAACTTGACCAAACCTTGTTTTTTTATATATACAATATCTTTTGATTGTTTCTTGTCTATTTGAGGGTGCTGATTACGAATCTGGATGATGCCACTTGTGTAACCTTGAGCATTTTCTACAAATTCGCAAAATCCAATATGGCCGCCAAAATGTGCAAAATACCCATAAAAATTCTAAAATTGTCCGGACATTGGCTATGGAATGCATATTCTGTTTATGTATTCGGCAAATTGACGTTAATTTTTGCCTGACGTATATTCCTAGGTGTAGATAATAATAATAATAATATATGTGATTCATAATGCGCCAAATCCACTCGGCAGAGTGCCCAAGGCGCAGTGAAAGAAGAAAGAAAGAACGAAAGAGAGCAGGTACAAATATAATAGTAATAGATTCAGGAACAATTAAGAGTAAGAGGCATTGAATAGACGAGTCTTATAGTCCGGGGGCTGGGAGAGTTTATTCAGCTGATCGGGTACAAAAGGTATGATGGTCCCAAGATGTTGGCATGATATCAGAGGTCAAGAAAATGTGTTGCTGCGGGGTCATTTCCTGTACAGAAGGCCCAGAAGACCCCATATTTGTCGGCCATCTTGATTTTTTCATGAAAATCAATTATTTTCATATTTTTGCACCAAAAAATGAAAATATATTAAGTAAATACGCATTTCACATTGATTAAGACAGTAGAAATCGATTGCAAGTGTTTTCAGGATTGTCCGGTTAATATTTTTTGAAAAATATAAGAATTTATGCCCAAATTTTCATATTTTTAGGCCAAAAGCTGCATGTGCATTGATATCTTTCTGTTTTGTCATTAATATCAGCAATCAATGCAAAATATCAGCATTCAACACGAAAGAAAATATATTTACGAGAACATTGATATGCTTTATGACAGTATTAATGTCTTAACTTGCTTAGATATAGGGAAAATATCTGCAAATGCATTCCCCGATATTGCGATAAAATGGCACCAAAAAAGCAACCTCCGTCACTAGTCACACTAGTGATACCGACTTCAATGCGCTCGCTAGCTTGCCTTTCAAAAGAGGACAATAGACTCAATCGGTCTTGCCTCGCCTTTGTTGGTGTGAATAGCACGCATTATGCATGTAATGAGCGTCGCGATAGAAAAGAGTATGTTACATATAATGGGTATGAGGGCAAAAGGCGTTTTTTTTATACATTTAAGCAACTTTTATGTTAATGAAACCTCTTGGAAAAGTTAGAGGAGGAATTGCTCTGCATGTCGCAAGCAATTACATTCGGACACCTTCAATCATAGTCCCGCAAGAGCCTGTCGACGGTACCCCACCCTTATCCGAAGCTTGACTACTAAAATATCTTGCGTTTTGGAGCCCTCAATGTTGCAAAATGATGCTTCGGTTGGGTAAAATAACAACTTTTATTTTCTTGAAATAGCTTGGAGACAAAAGAGTAGGCTTTTCTCTATCAGCTACATTTAAAGAATTTAGGGCTCAACAAAGCATGCCCTCTCTGGTCTAGCGTAAGTGATCGTAGAGTTAGTCTGCCCGATTAGAGAGGTCCTGATTCTGAGATAAAGGTATTACCATAGCCTGGTATTTTGTCTTGCCATTAATGGCAATGTGATGTGTTTGGGAATTGGATCTAGCCTAAGACTTATATAAGGTAACCGGCAATTTGAGGGTGCTGATTCATTCACGGCAACGCAAACGACCACACTTTTGTAAATATCAAGTCTACGCGCATGCCTATTTTTATCCCGCAGACGCAAGTCATGAATGTTCACATTGGGATCCGAAAGTGCGGTGGGAAGAATAATTTAGCCCCCAGCCAACGCCCGAACCTTTAAAACAAGGGAAAAAACAGTAACGTAGAAACGTATCTCGCCAAGTTGACATACAAAAAGTTATATTCAAACATCGCGAAATACGCTATACTACCAAGTCGACATATAAAAAAGTTGTATGCCAACATGGCGAGATACGTTATCTGCAAAGCGTACTCCTTCCTACATGTAGCATGGAAGTTGGCCCAACTTTCTTAGAGTGCATACATGTAGCGTTTTGGAGTACGCTGGTTACATCATGATAGAGACATGCACCCTTAAGAGATAGGCATGTCATGTGTGTGGATCGAGAGATTTTAGCAAGCAGAGTGCATAGAGATCAGGGGCCCGTTTCATAAAAGACTTGTTACTGTTGTAACTTTGCCATTATGGTAACTACCTTGGTAACCTTGATTTTGATTGGCTGCTGAGCCCTGTTACCATTCTGGTTGCCATTATATGGCAAAGTTACAACAGTTGCAAATCCTTTATGAAACGGGCCCCTGAACATTGTTCGTATAACATGATACCTATGAGCTGCGCCAAAGTCGAGGTTTCCTAGAGCTATTTGTTCTTACTATTCTCTAGTTAAATGCGACTTGTTCTGTGTGTTATTCTGATTACAGTTCACTTTGTCAACTTTTGATGAAAAAGTGCTATGTTCGACTTCACTGGGTGCCCGTCTCTGCAGTCAGGGTCAAAGACCGGAGAATACGCGTAAGCGACGCATATGTCATATCCTTCTTGCCAAATTAACCATCCAGCCGAAGCGACAATATCGCCGATCAACCAGGCTGCAACCATCATCGAAGGATGAGACTCAGAGTAGCCACTGATGATCGCCTTTTTATTCTCGGAGCCATCAATATTAACCGAAAAGATTTCACCCATTTCATTTATCCAATATAGGCGTTCATCTACATAAATCGTAAAGAAAAGAAGTAAACGTCACAATAAGTAACAATACGTTAACTATCATGATAATCTGCTCTTTCTCGATAGTGAAATATTTTTTTTTCCAAGTGTAAAAAAAACCTTAAACTTATGCTGTCGCTTAAGGTGTAACCATAATCGTCCGTAACTCTTGTAATTTTGTTCCTATATATTTGCCATTCTAAGTACCAATGTGGTACATAGATTTATTTCCTCTTCCCGTTTTCACTGCACCTCACACTAATAATTTTGCAACGTAAGATCAGGAGAAAACACCCACATCGTTTATTAAATTTCAAGCGCGTATAAGGCCTTTAGGTCTCCGATTATAAGAGTATTAAGGGGGATACTCCAGCCTAGAAATAATACGATTTGAACAAAAAAAAATAAAAATTAGACAAAAACATGTAATCGTAGTCGAACAAGGAATAGAAAAGTTATGGCAGTAGAATTCATATCTTCATGAATATTCATTGAGCAAGCTAGTGATGCCATATCCCCATTTCTTTTTTTGTGTTTTACTAAATTAAATTTTTTGTCGAATTTTAAGTCATTCACTAAGGCACAAACCTGTAAAGTCGATTGTTATGTTCTGTATTGTCATCTCGTCTGATGCGATATGAGTAAGAGAATAGTTAGATTCCTTACTTGTGTTGATCCTCATGATCTCTTTACAATCTGAGCAGTAGATCACGCTGGAAATCATACAAAAAATACAAACAAGATGATCATCTGTCGTTATATACAAGGCTAACAAAAAATATTTAAAACAGGAGCAGCAGAATAGTCACTTTAGTCACGGTGAGAGTAAGTAAAGTGATCTGATATGGTCACGATCTGCCAGTTAACTTCGGGTTATTCAACAAAACTGTTCGTTTAAGTAGAACACAACACTTCCCCCAAAATATTATAATAATGATGATGAAAATAATATATATATATATATATATATATATATATATATATATATATATATATATATATATATATATTTATATATATATATATATATATATATATATACACACAATGCTATGTTATAATAATATTCAAGAATTATACAGCGCACACTACACATTTGTCGAAAATAAACACTCCAGGCGCACAATGAACATCGGACAAATTATTACAAGGCAAAATGAAACCGCTATGATTTTCACAAATCGGTATTCTGAACATTGTTTTTTCCCTGTCATATCTCTCAAAGTTCCCACCCATCTTTTCGGAAGCGAACCAATCAAAATCATCGTTAGTTCCCAGTTGGAGCCCTTCTAGCCAATAGGAAAGCCCCGTGGCAGGTAGGGCGTATCCCCAAAACAGTTGCTGGCATCGCGCAACTACGCGTATTGATGCGTTTAATTACAAAGAGAGACAGGGAGCTGTGAAGGATTTTAGAGAAGTACAATAGTAAGGAAAACAAAGAGAAAAGGAGAAATAAATATGTAGGGCCTAACTAATTGTAGCATGAAAAATTAATTTTGAACATTGTCATGGAAGATGAGTGAAACGAACACCACAATCTAAATAATATAATTATTTGCTTGACATTCAGTCGGGAGGGTATCGAGATATTTGGTACTAAAAGATATGACAAAATTTATGACTGCTATCCCCTGTCATAACTTTTGTCATATATTTTGCTTGTATAAAAGGATTACGCACATTAAAGCCGCGTATTTTTGGTGCGCGATAAAGAGAAGAGACAAAATTTATGGCAATTTTTGTGACAAAAGTTATGACATCCACCAGAATACCGATTTTGTCATATCTCTGAGATAAGATAAAATATGGAGAAAAGACAATATTCAGAATACCGCCCCTGGATTCAATTGGATGGAGAGAGTCCTGGGGCCCATTTCATAAAGGTAGAGCGTCAGCGTCAAGTCCCAAAACAGCGTCGAATTTTCACTTGCAGCGTCAAGTTTAATATTTGACGCTGCAGCGCATTTCATAAAAAGTTGACGCTCAAGTAAGAGCGTCAACTTCTTACTGGAGCGTCAAATATGGTTAAATATTTGACGCTGGTCATGGGGGAGCGTCAAGTTGACACTGTAAAGGGTTTTTCATTGTTAAGAATGGCGTATGTCGTGCTCAGACATGCCCACAGGGCTCTTACAAAAGAACGGATTTTTACAGCAATGTCTGATAATAATAATGCAAATATTTAAAAAGAATACATTAAAGTAATGCTTTTTAATAGAAATTTATTTTTTTGTACTACCTACCGAAAAAAACAAAATGCTGAAAAAATCCTCCGAGACTGCAAATTTTTCAGTTTATCCCAGGGGAGGTCCAAAAAAAGGAGGTTATAGAGAGACTTTAAAAGAAAAAGACAAATGGAGAGGATTTTTTGTTCTTGTGGGAAAAATCATTAAAATAGAGGAAGGTAGATCTATTATGTGGAAGTGTTTAATTTAAGGCCTGGAAAAAGGCCCTATGGCCCCCCTAAATGATAAATTGCTTTTTATCCCGGTTTGAGACTTTCTCAAAAAAAAGTCGTGGCCGTTGGCGTTGTTGAATCCATTTACTGAATGGTTGTTTGCCGTTGAAACTGATAACTTAAAAATCATTTTCATTATGAACAAGAATAATCTTTTAAGGTCATTTTCGATGTTTCATGCATAATTAGAGCGTACAAATTTACTTACTTCAGGTGATTTTTAACAGCACTGCACCAGCAGACCTGCGCCTGCCTTGTTGATACAACCTTGCATTACCAACACAAATAGTCAAGTGTGGGACTGGGATTAAAATTGTACGGTAGAAAATTTGTTGAAGGTGAAATTTCGACGGGCAATAATGAGACATGTTCACCTTTTTCAAAATAATTTTTCCCTGCCATAGGGCTAAAATACATAAATTCTCTTAAAACATACTCACTGGAGAAAGAATGCTATGTCATCGTATGAAAAATCAACATTTTCTTCTATTCTCTACCAGAATTGCAAGCCATCACCATAGAACCATCACTCTGCTACGATGGCTAGTCTTATGCTGCAGACCCTGTTTGCAGTTGCTAAATAATAATTTCGCTCCCAAAAAAAAGTTAACAAGCAAAAAAAAATATATATTCTCTTTAAATGTTTTCTTCTAATTTTGCTTCTCAAAGGTGTGTGTGTGTGTGTGGGGGGGTTGGCACGGCCCGGCTGTGCCCCCCCCCCCCCGATCCGCCTTTGTGACTTGAACTGAAAAAAAAAAAACTGGAGAGAAAGGGGATTTCCCCCTAATCAGCCTCGTACATGACTATTCAAGTAATTCGCTGGAAAGCTTGACTTTCCAGCGAATGTGCTTTTATGAAATGCAAAATTGCTACCACAGCAAGTTGCTAGTATAGCAAGTAAAAGCTGCTATTCTACCAGAGTTACTATCATAGCAACTCTTTATGAAATAGGCCCCTGGACGTAAGCATGTTTGCCGAGCGATATCCTTATCTACTGCTTTACATCATATCATTACCCCGGTCATCGAATCCTAGCATGCCCGCATACAATGTATGCACATTCCCCACTCCATTGGGAGCATTCCAACAAGAGTTCCAAGACTCAATTTCTACACTGTAAAAACTGTGGTGTTAAAACCGACACCAATTGGTGTTAATAGAGGACCACACCCTGAGGTGTTAAAATAACAACCTAGAGATTGAACATAACACCAAAGAGTGTAAATGTAACAAACAAAGGTGTTGTAATAACACCTATAGGTGTAAAACTAACACCACCAATTTAAAACCGGTGTACAAAAACTGGTGTGGTCCTCTATGTACACCGGTTAACACCACAGTTATTGCCGTGTAGGCTTATATAGGCTTTCGCCTAACGTGTGAATTAACGCCTTGCCAAAGGCAAAAGGATGCTAGACTGCGGTGGGATTCGAACACACGTCCCTCTGTTTTCAAGGCGAAGTTCAGAATCACTACCCCACGGCCCTTCCTTTCATTCCTGAATAGGACTGAGTTAGTGGATATTGCTCATAACATCATCGGACATGATGAGTTTAGTTGCTTGTTTCGCTGGTGTCAGTACAATTCACGTGGTCTTTAGATTGGTCTCTTTCTCTATCTCTTTATCCCTCTCTCTCTCTCTGTAGGATTGATCAATGGAATTATCATGATATCAACTTGCAATTGTACATTAAGTATTAAAGAAAAAAACTCCAATCTCAATGAGAGTTTATTCTGGTAACAAACAGAGCAGAAAAAAATAACGTTGATTAAACCTTTTTGAATGCCTGTCTTACCTCTTTGAGTACGCTTGAAGATAATTGAATTTCTTCTCTTTATGCACTAAAATTCCTCCATAAACTATATTTTGTCTCTCTCTTGGATGTATGCTGACCATTTCAAGTGTACCATTTGCTATCCAGTAAAGCATCCAGTCAACTTGGTCGAATGACTGGATTTCTACAAATATGAAATAGATTGACGTTAATCATTATAATTAAATTACTTAACTCTTAGTACAGACACATTCAGGACGACTGTATTATGTAGCAATAATCACTGTTAGTTTTTGTTTATCTGTACAAAATATTTTCTTGTCATTTGCTATCATTATCATCATATCACTCTAATCTAGAATGATATCCTATACTGTATACCCACTTTCACAATCAGTTACTTGCGTCATCTATGAAGTTGTCTGGATGTAAAACGAATGCATTTCCAAAAAATGGTATGTTGGTTGGATTGATTTTATTTTAGATTTTTTGGCTAACATACACATAGCGACATCAATCATGTCAATGTAATCATAAATACTGAAAGCGTTATATATTTGTATACGTATTCAAACTCTTCGAGTTTTAACTGCAACGTTCTAAAGTGGCGGTTGTAAATCGATAAAAAATCGGTTGGCCCTAATACATATGTTGGCATAGTGGTTTGTTGAGTATAACATTGGTTATTCTCTTTTTTCGGAACGGGAGGGGGTGAAGTTGCAGCAAACGAATTAAATTAAATATATCGTATGAAAACGCTCAGCTTGTAAACACTAAGAAATTATACTCGAAAGGTTGGAGGGCAATTCCACGAAATCAACAAGTTGATATGAAAATAAAGTGCGGGTCCAGGATTTTCCAAAAGGGTTGGGGCACATTTTCCCACGAAAATCTAATAGGCAAAAATAAGAAGAGAAAGGTCCTCACTTGATTATAAGCGACATATTCCAATTCAATATATTTCTTGTGAATTTCAAAGGTGGTAGGGGCAAACTTGTGTATAAACGACATATCTAAATTGAAAATATATAAAAAGATATAAAATAATATCAAATTCTAAAGTTTTGCTTTTCTCCCATGGTTCACTTTTTAACTGACAAAAGGTTTTTCAACAATTTCTTGTAGCATTTGACCTCAGGAAAAAAAGATTTTTCAACAATTTCTTGCAGCATTTGACCTCAGGAAAAATCTACTAACATCCGCATCCGGGAAAGTGGTTATTTTCAAGATGGCGTCTAAGATGGTCACGATTCACTGGAAATGGATACAACGCACTCATTACTCCCTAATATCCTAATTTTTTTTTTACATATCCTATGGTCCAGGGGGAAAGGGTTTGTTGATACAAGACTTAGAATGAATATAAGCACTCCAGGGTACCTGGAAAATTCAAGATGGCGCCCAAAATCCTGCTGTAGGCTAAAAACCGCCACTATTTTTATATCACTTTAGTGTCTTCAATTAGGTTTCGATTAAATGGTTTTTAAGCATGTCAAGGGTGAAGTACATCGGGACAAGTTACAAAGACAGCCAGTGGTCTGATGTTTCAAAAATCCAAGATGGCTTCCAAAATGGAGTTTGAAATGGCTATTGACATGATTGATACTTAAATGGACACAGTTGACTTCATATACACTTTGGGGATATGATTTTGGTGTCTAGACATTGGTTTCAATTGCCAAATAATACATCGGGACAAGTTACAAGGACAGCCAGTGATCTGATGTGTCCAAAATCCAAGATGGCTTCCAAAAATTGTGTTTAAAATGGCTAATGATACTTAAAATGGACATAGACCATTTAGTCCGGCAGCCAAACCCTGATTT
Organism: Lytechinus variegatus; assembly: GCF_018143015.1. Classification (NCBI taxonomy): domain Eukaryota; kingdom Metazoa; phylum Echinodermata; class Echinoidea; order Temnopleuroida; family Toxopneustidae; genus Lytechinus; species Lytechinus variegatus. The sequence continues at coordinate 4,320,530 of NC_054753.1, forward strand.
GGGGGGTAAGGTTGCATTGGAATGTCATAGTTTTTTTTTTTTTTACTGATTTTGACTGGTGAGACCTTCTATTTGAAGAATCTACACGCTGGAGCTCTGTCAGCATTGAGCAATTTGAGATATACGCGAAAATCCAAAATGGCCGCCGGCAGCCATCTTGGATTTTTTGTTTACTCACTTTAGCATACCGAGATGTTTAAAAACTTGGGAATTAAAGATTTTAAGGGGCGGAGAATTCAAATCTGAAGTTAATTTGAGAAAAAAAAACATGCATTGATGTCAAAATATACAGATAGCGGCCATTTTTCAAGATGGCCGCCATATAACATGCATTATATTGTTTATTTCCTGTATAGGATACCTAGAATTTTCAAAACATGGAATATACTGGTTAAAGGGGATGGAGAGTCCATATCTGAGGTTAATTTAGGGATATAACCATGCTTCGATGTCGAAATATACAAAAAGTGGCCATTTTCTAAGATGGCCGCCATATTACATGACTTATATTGTTTATTTCTTGTGTAGGGTACCTAGAATTTTCAAAACATGGGATATACTGGTTTTAGGGGATGGAGAGTCCAAATCGGAGGTTATTTGGGGGGATATAATCATGCTTCGATGTCGAAATATACAAACAACATCCATTTTCCAAGATGGCCGCCATATACGTACATGCATTATATTGTTTATTTCCTGCATAGGGTTCCTATAGAATTTTGAAAACATGGAATATACTGGTTTTAGGGGATGGAGAGTCCAAATCTGAGGTTTATTTGGGGATTTAACCATGCTTCGATATCAAAATATACAAGTAGCGGCCATTTTTTAAGATGGCCGCCATATACGTACATGCATTATATTGTTTATTTCCTGTATAGGGTACCTAGAATTTTGAAAACATGGAATATACTGATTTTAGGGGATGGAGAGTCCAAATCTAAGGTTTGTTTGGGGATATGACCATGCTTTGATGTCGAAACATACTTGTAAATATTCCTCATCGCCATTCTGGGCAAGGAGATTTTTTTACTTAACTGCTCCCGATGTGTAATTATGATTCAGCCACAAAATTACTACCGGGGTCCCGACCTTTGCAGGACCTGGTGGAAACTTGGCTCAACATTCTCCTTTTCCCACTTTAATATCCAATTCAGCTAGAGAAGCGCTAAGGTTCTGTCAGGAGGCCCCACTTTGCGATCTGTTGACCATCAGCCTTTTGACATTGCACCACTCTTTTCCATGGCATGCCAACCTAATACTTCCTTGTCCTGGATAACACTCTGAAGGTCTCATCTTGATGCAGGTGTCACCTTAAGTTGTCTGTCTTTGCTGGCCATTCAGCAGCGGGGTCAATATCCCAGGACTTCAGATTTTCCACCGGCTGAGAGACATCATGTTAGGGGCTGTGTGGTGATTGCTTGCTCTGTCTGTGCTCATTACATAGTTCCTCAATTAACAAAGAAGTTCGAGAGGTAAAGATATCTTGCCTACATAAAGGAATCAGTTGAGTGCTAGATATGGTAAGCCGTTGTGTTTAGGCTACTGTCTGGAAAAGAGCTACAGGAGAACGCTTCATGCTCTTCATAGTGCAATACAGCCAGGTGGTACCAAGTAATTGACTAGATAAACAGTTTGGGTGTTTTTCATTATTGGTATTGAAAGTCCTAAGAAATAATTCAGGGCTGCAGTCGATAGGAATCAGTGTTGCTGACGTGATGATGCCATACGTGAACTGAGTAAACTAGAGCTTTCAATTGGCTCATTGCTAGTGGCCAAATCAGAGATGTTTTCAATGGTCCCGAAAATGGAGATTAATATTGAAACATGATTTTTCCTTTTTTATATTCTCAAATGAAGACAGTCAGTTGTTTCAAGCATTTTCTTTCAGCATACAAGTCTAATCCTGATTCGACAACAGTGTCTGTGCAATGCATATGTAATATTTAACTGTATAGTTGCAGTGATATGCAAAATAATCAAGCATTTGAAACTAAATTTATTGTACAGCAAATTTGGCAATGTGGTAATCACTTCAGGAGGATTAAAAGATTGTTTTGTCAAGGTCAAGCCATTACTTCAGAAGAGGATAAACAGCCCACCCCTTCCAATATACTTTAGGTTACTCTAAGTTATCTTAAGGAGTAATTATATTATATTGCATCATCACAGTGATATATGTAAAAACCATACAACCATCAAAATAGTCATTCAAGAGATATAATTTGGAAATGATTCAGATGATTAATATGCCTCATCATACATGTAGCGATAACAACTAAGATATCCTACTTTTTGCACTTAATCTTGATATTTCAATTACTGCCTCATTCAATTGAAGTCTAAATATTGTTCATTATCCTAATCCTCCCACCTAGTCCAAAAAGAAAAAAGAAAATGACTGATAAATAAGGAATCTGCTTGTATATAATTACGGTAGGCCTACTGTAATACTTGTTCTATGGTGGCCATCTTCTTCATATATTTGTACATTTTGACATCAACGCATGGTCCTATCCTCAAAATAACCACAGATTTTTACTCTCTGGCCCCTAAAACCATTATATTCCATGTTTTGAAAATTATAGGTTCGTAAGTAAACGAAATAGTGCATATTCCAAGGCGGAAATCTTGGAAAATGGCCGCTATTTATATTTTGAGAGCAAAACATGATCACATTCCTTAAACACCATCAGGTTTGGATTTTCCATCCCCCGAAATCTTCATATTCCAAGGCTTGAAAATTGCACGTATGGTAAAGTAAGTGAACAATATAATGTATGTTCTATGGCAGCCATCAAATGGCCGCTATTTGTATGTTTCGACACCAAAGCATGGTCATATCCCCAAACAAACCTCAGATTTGGACTCTCCATCCCCTAAAACCAGTATATTCCATGTTTTGAGAATTCTAGGTACCCTATACAGGAAATAAACAATATAATGCATGTTATATGGCGGCCATCTTGGAAAATGGACGCTACTTGTATATTTCGACATCAAAGCATGGTTATATCCTCAAATAAACCTCAGATTTGGACTCTCCATCCCCTAAAACCAGTATATTATATGTTTTGAAAATTCTAAGTACCCTATACAGGAAATAAACAATATAATGCATGTTATATGGCGGCCATCTTGGAAAATGGCCGCTACTTGTATATTTCGACATTGAAGCATGGTTATATCCTCAAATAAACCTCAGATTTGGACTCTCCATCCCCTAAAAGCAGTATATTACATGTTTTGAAAATTCTAAGTACCCTATACAGGAAATAAACAATATAATACATGCTATATGGCGGCCATCTTGGAAAATGGCCGCTATCTGTATATTTTGACATCAATGCATTGTTTTTTCCCAAAAATAACTTCAGATTTGGATTCTCCGCCCCCTAAAACCTGTAATTCCCAGGTTTCTAAACTTCTAGGTATGCTAAAGTCAGTAAACAGAAAATCCAAGATGGCTGCCGGCGGCCATTTTGGATTTTCGCGTATATCTCAAATTGCTCAATGCTGACAGAGCTCCAGCATGTAGATTCTTCAAATAGAAGGTCTCACCAGTCAAAATCAGTAAAAAAAAAAAACTATGACATTCCAATGCAACCTTACCCCCCTTGGCTGCCGGACTAATTTCATATCCACCTGGGAGATATGATTTTGGTGTCTATACCATGGTTGAATGAGTCAAATGATACACTAGGATATTTACAAAGACAGTCGGGGGTCATTAAAAAAAAGTCAAATTCAATTCCCTTTATTCACATCCATTAAAAAGGTACAGCACATACAATAATTACACAATGATAAAATAAATCAATACTTAAGAAATTAATATAATGACAAAAGAAAAAAGGTAAAACCAAATGCAGTGGATATACATGTAGGTGATAAGCAAAGGCTAAAGACCTATATAGACCAGTCCCCCTTAGTTATGCGCAATGGTTAAACGAAAAATTATACAAAATGACAGTAATCGAACAGTCACACGTACAGCAAAAAAAATGCATTAACAAACACAAGAAAAGCATTAAAGGGATCGTTTAAATTTGTGAGCAGCTGATTAAACAAAAATCTCAAACTAAGACGAAACATGTGTATGAGTGCCTGTATTTGTCCTAAAAAACCCTGAAACAGACCACAATATAGGATGTAAAACTCTATTAAATTTAGATACAAGTAGCAATTTATTAGCTTGATTTTTGAGAACCGTCTAGTAGATGGGTTCCAGCTTTTGACCAGTTTTCTCCAATTCAAAAAGTCCGTTGGCTATGGTGACTGCCTTCTGCTGTGTGTTTCTCCTATGCACACGCTGCACTGTACATTCAGTGTATAGGCCTACCTTGTACACACTGTATGTAGGTCATGCTGTGTTCTAGAGTTAATAGGTTGTGTTGCACAGATTCCCTCTATACACTCATTGAAACCAACTCCCAATTATTTTCAAACTTTGGTTTACATCTCCAAGGTTTTAACATGGATCCTGTAGATATAATACTTTGAAAATTTTGGGGTGGTATTTTTACACTATAAGCCTAATGTTTAGTCCATGTTCAAGAACCAAAATTAGAATTTTTTAAATCAGAATAAAGTGAAATGATCACTTTAAAGAAAAAAAGCAAAAAACAACAACAAACAAAGATAAAAAAAAAACGAATCTAAACTAAAGAAGACACGGGCTTCATTTCATTAAGAAGTTGATGGAAAATTAACAAGATATGAATTATATTTATGTTGAAAAATCAATAGTGAGGGGAAAGTTTTAATTTCAGATGGCAAACCATTCCAAATAACAGGGCCTATATATCTAATAACAGTTCTAGAAAAATTATATATATATATTGGGAGATAAAAATCGTTAGTATTTCTTGTCGAATACACATTTAAATTACTATTAAAAGTAAAACAATCGTAAAAAATATCTGGTAAATTCCCTTTGGAATAAGAAAATATAAAACAAGCAACAAAAATAGCGATGTAAATCATATATATTTGTAATTGTTAGCTTCCGAAACAATGGATCTGTATGGGCAAGATGTGTCGAATTAGTGATTATTTTTATTGCCCAATTTAGTATTAAAAATGATTTTTGTAATAAATAAGATGCGGTGCTCCCCCAATACGTTAGATAATGCAAGATCATTGTATTAAGGCCTGGTCACACCGCCCGAGCGTTGTTGGAGCGGTCGTGGAGCGGTAGGAAGAGGGTCGAATTTTGCTCACAAAATTAGGGAAAAAATCTATTTAAAAAAAATCTAAAAAAAACCAAAAAAACAATCGAAATCGAAAATGGGGAACGGTAGCGAGCGGTGATGATTTTTTCTCTCCGCTCCACGACCGCTACAACAACGCTCGGGCGGTGTGACCAGGCCTTTATATAAAGTAGTGGGAATATGAATTAAAGTCTACTCATAACACCAACAGCATTTGACATAGTATATGATATTTCATTGATATGATCTTTCCACGTAAGGTTATTGTCAATTTTAACACCAAGGAATTTTAAAGAAGTTACCTTATTTATTTCTTTGTTATTAATATGCAACTTTATCAAGTCTTCATTAATATTTATGTTTTTTGTTTTAAAAAATGTCAGCAATTATAGTTACAAGAAGAGTCAGTGGTCCATTATGCCGAAAAATATCCAAGATGGCTTCCGAAAATCGCAGTCTAAAATGTTTGATGTTACTTTAAAATGGACAGAGTTCACCGAGGAGATATGATTTCAGTGTCCAAAATTTGGTTTAATGATCAAACGATACGTTTGGACTCGATACAATGATATGCATTGTCAATTGTGCGTAAAAATCCAAGAAGCTTTTGGGCATCTAGAACGGCTCTATTTTCCCCAAAAGTCCATGGTAGATTGTAACACTTTTATCAAAATGAGTGCTGTTTGATTTGATTTGATTTCAGCATTTTTCCAACAGAAATTATTAACAAACATAATGTACAACATTAAATAAAAGTAGTGATACATTTCCTTTTACAAAAATGAATACAAACAATAATTCATCGGCAAACATGTAAATAGGTAGTATACTAGTTTTCAATATTATCTGTTGTACTTTGTTGAGTAGAAAATAATGCTGGAGACCGCTACCAAAAGCAGTGCTTGACTAGGGTAGAAGCCTCAAACGTAATAACGAAATAAACAAAAAAGAAAACAAAGGCAAATATGAATCGGGCATTGACTTATTAAATTATAAACAGATATTATTAATACGATATTTACATGCAAGGACCTTGTATGCCAGATATTATGTGCACAGTTCACGGGTTTGCATGTGTTTGGGCATGTGCAAACGTGTGCGTGTGTGCAAATGTATATTTAGAAATGGGTGTGTATGTATAAGTGTGTGTGTTGAGGGTGTGGGTGTGTGTGTGTGTGTTTGTCGATATCAAGGCATGAAACAATATGATACCTTATATCCATGCATTTAAATGTAGGCACCAAAATTATTTCTCAAAGGTAGGTATTGTATGAACCTTGTCCACTTTTAAGTAAAAAAGCAGACATTTTAGAACCCGTTTTTGGAAGCCGACTTGGATTTTAAAGCAAATGGATAACTGCATATCATTGTGACCAGTTTCAAAGTATTTTCTACCCCAGAAACCCCAGTGTAGACACCAAAATAAAACCATCCAGGTGTATTATTAATGTTTTATATCCCCTTTTTAAGTAGCAGTAGTCATTGCCCATTTTTAAGCCATCTTGGATTTTTTCTCATAATCTGAATGTCCTTTCAACTTAATCCTATGCATTACTTGACACTTTAGACTCTACAGTGCGTATCAAAAAAAACGGGACAGATTTGAAAAGTCTATAAAATTTTTGTTTCAAATAATGATGTCTATATTTTGCTGTTAATAGATGCTCTCAGGTCTTATCTTTGAAATGCAATTAAAAAAAAATAAATTTTATTTATGCTTGAGCGAACACGGGACGTTTTTGTTGGGGGTTCAAAAAGAGGCTTGCGCCAGAATTGCAGAATATGTGTAATACAATGATCAGACTTCTTGCTAATCAGGAGATTTCCTCTTGACCTTTTCATTATCTGTGCCACAATTTTCGAATTATGCTGATTTCATTTACAAAGTTATTTATTTAATTGAATTATTTTGTTTTTTCATTTAAACTTCTCTTACCTTTTAATTTTTTCATAAGTAACTGAGAAAAGAAGATTTTTTTTGTCAACCCACGCAAGAAAATTTGAATTATTAATTGGGAAAACTTGTGATTATTCAAATCGTTTTATTATGTGAAACAAATAATGTAATGTACCTTTAAAAGACATGAATATATTTTTCAAAGGGTCATTAATTCCTTGACCAAGTTTAATTGCTTGACACAGGAAGGGATTCATGTTTTCAATGACAATGGTGTATTGAGTCAATTTTTAGGGAGCTAGATATGGCAGATCGGGTAAAATGTATTAAAAAGTTGTGAGCGAGCGAAGTGAGCAGGCAAATATTCCCACTTTTTTTTAATTACAATATCAAATTTTGTGATAGAATTTGACATAATATTCAGAAAATGATATCATATTTTACTTTCTATCTTTCCTTATTTCCTGTCCACTTTTTTTCTTGGTCATGATTTTTTTAATTGAGGGGGGGGGGAGCAACCCTAGCGCCCGCCCATCTGTGTGGCTTTGTTCAAAAGGCACCATAACCTTTGTAGCACATAATGAAAGGATTTGAAAAAAAAATCCATGCTCTCCCATAATTCGGTTTAAAAAAAGAATAATTTTAGCTTGAAGAAGGAATATTCAAAGCCAACAGAGAGCATATTAAAAAGAAATAACAGAATAATTCAAGCAAATAAATAGATCTGAAAATGAATTTTGACCGCATGATTTGAAAATTATGGCAAAGATAATGAAAAGGTTAAGAAGAAGTCTGCTAATTAGCACGAAGTCCGAACATCATATTACCTATATTCTGCAATTCTGGCGCAAGCCTCTTTTTGAACCCCCAACAAAAACGTCCCGTGATCGCTCAAGCATGAACGAAACTAATTTTTTTTATAGTATTTGAAAGACAAGACCTTAGAGCACCTATTACCACCAAAATATAGACATAATAATTTGAAACTAAAATGTTATAGACTTTTCAAATCTGTCCCGTTTTTTTTGATACGCACTGTAGTGTAGACACCGAAATCACAGTCCAGGGTGTATTTCTAATGTACTATGTCTACTTTGAAGTAACAACAATCAATTTAGACCCTATTTTCGGAAGGCATCTTGGATCTTTTAACATACCAGACCACTGACTGTTCTTGTGACTTTATACTGTAGTGCATAACCTGACCCTTCAAACCATGGTTTAGACACAGCACTCATATTCCTAGACAGATATTGAATAAACTATGCTCATTTAAAAGTAATAGCAAAAATTTTTTCTTCTCCATGTTTGGAAGCCTTCTTAGAAATGTTGGTATAATAGACCACCGACTGTCCATGTAACTTGTCCTAGTGTATCATTTGACCTTTGTGTCCAGTGGTTTAGACAGCGAAAACACATCTACCAGGCCGATATGAAATGAGATTTGCCCACAATAAGTATCATCAGCCATTTTAAGATCAATTTTCTGTAGCCATCTTTGATTTTCTTTGACATACCTGGCCACAGACTATTTTATTTTACCCTTGAAACCAGTGCTTCATATCTCGAAAACAAATACCGCAAACCGATATGAAATGAACTAATATGTATATATATAATTTTTGACATACAAGACCACTGACTTTCCAAAGTTGTTACGTGTCCTTATGCATTATACATGTATGACCCATTTTATCATAGTATAGACACACAAATCATATTCCTGGACATTGAACAAACTATGTCGGCTTTCTTGTTAAGTAGCAAAACAATTTTAGACTCCATTTTTGGAAGCCAGCTTGGATTTTTGAACATACTGGACCACTGACTGTCATTGTAACTTGTCCCAATGTAGTTTTACCATTGAAACCATGGTATAGACACAACAATCGTATTTCGAAGGCGGATATGACATGAACTATGTCAGTTTTAAGTATCAATAACCATTAAAATTCCATTTTTCGCAACCATTTTCGAATTTTGGACCAACCAGACCACTGACTACCCTTTTAACTAGTTCAAATGTACTACTTCTCCCTTAAAACCAAACCAGTGAATAAAACTCAAGCCACTTAAGTGAGTAGATGTATGATAGGTAGAAATCTAAACATGCCTTCGTGCAACTTCTTCTCGACCATGCGCCATTCATGTAAAAGGGGAAAAGATGAATATTCAAGTTATGAACTTTGTTTTCCGAATACATAGCGGTAAAAGCCAGAAAACTGACTCATAATCGAAGTTTGCTCGTGCAAATAAAAAATTTGAAGCACCGCTTTCCATACATTGTTCTGACTCAGTTATGAGTGCGATATGAACGCTGAGAAGGGAGTTAAATGTGAAAGGGAATTATATATTTTCATTGACATGATTGATATACGTACATCAAATGAAGCAAATGTATTATTGCGATGGGGGGGGGGGGTTACACTGAATTACGGTTTCGTTTTTTTTTGTGCGACGCACCGTATATTTGGACGCAGTACTACATACCGGTGTTCTTTTTCACGAGGGAAGTCCATTTGTGACTGTGTAAACTAAAGATGTAGATGAAATGATCGTTAAAGCTACCACCCGACCACAGCAACATGTTCTTGCCATGGTCGAAATGTATGTGGGTTATGAAATTCGTGTAAGACATGGAAAGTCCGGCAAAATTGGAGAATTCGAGGTGCTGAATAGATGCTTCTGCGAAGAACTTAGTGGCCTTATCTACCATTACAATCAAATCTTTCCTATCTGGAAAAAATGCGGAAAGGGAAATATTGTTTTAAAAAATATACAAACAACAACAAAAACACCAAACAAACAGGGTACAAATCTGGTTGAGTGATCAAACATCGGTAGAACGTTCTCTATCAGTTTTTTTTACCCATTTGGTATGAATACCTGTGTATTTTTAAAACGTTTTTCCTTGACTTTTATGAATTATTGACGAGTCAATTGAATAGTACGGGATCCCGTTGCAGAGAGCAGTGATCAATCATAACTCAATTAAATGTATATCAAACGCTACTTGACTTTCAATCATTGAAAATCCCATTACTCTATCAAAGCTCATTTAAATGCCATCATGTTTTCCCATTGAGTTCAGATATAGACATTTATTTGGTATTGAATAGTAGTGAATAGAGCCTTGCATTCATTGTTGGTTAGCACAACACCAATGAATGTCTGAAAATAATAAGGTAGGGCCTATATATATGTATATATTGTGTGTGAGAGGGTGTGTGCGCGTGTGCATAATTTTGAGAGACACCGAGGGAAAACACTCACCACAATCGCTCCCACTGTAACCGCGAGGGCATTGACAAGCATATCCCTTGAACTCATCTATACACGAAGCCTGGCCATAGCAAGGATTGCTTAAACATTGGTCTTTCACATCGGCTGTATTGGTTATATAAGGTGAATGATATCGATAATTTAAGCAATAACGAATAGTCGGCTCGAATGACACCGCGCCAGTTTACTCATACAGACATACCACAGCGGACATAAAACGTCCTTAATTAATTTGTTTTTCCAGTCGCAAAGTTCCAAGTGTCCATTGGCATCTAGTCTAGAGGGAGGGGCATGGACCCCCCCCCCAAAAAAAAAAAAGACAATGAAAGAAAGGAAGAGACCAGGGGCTGAAATATTTTAATTAAATATTATTTAAAAATTGAATGAAAAATTGTCGCAAAATTATTATTTTTTATTTAAAAAAGTACGTTTTTTGCTCGTTCGCTCATTGCTTGTTCATTACTTTTAAAACAGAATGCTCCACAATCCATGGGTGGTCCCCCAGTGACTCATTTTGCCATTGTAGGTATCCGTCGAGTTTCGAAAGTTTCCTGTACAGTAGCTTATAATAAACCAAGTGTCAAGACTTTCTTACCTTCATAATTGCAGTTGAATATTTTAGTGTTCTCGACTGTGGAATCCGTCAGATAGATGTGATGTTTTGGGGGATTATTGTCAATTTTCCCGTCGCTTGGACGATCAGAAAACCGACATAGAATCGTATCCTGGCAGTCATTTAATCCAAATACATCAATCGCTTACGAAACGGTACCGTGAACAAAAAAAAATGTAAGAAGAATAATGTGGCAGAATAAACTCTCCCGACCTTAATCTCAAACAGGATTATTTTGTGTGCCGACTGAAATGAAAATTAGACCAAGTGACGATTAGCCCAACTGGGCATTAGACCACTTGGCGATTAGACCAAGTTGTCAATAGATCCTTTAGCTATTAGACCAAGTGGTCATTGACCAAATGGATACTAGACCAAGTGGTCATTCGACCATTTGGCTATTAGACCAAGTGGGAATTAGACGAATTGGATATTAGACCAAGTGAGAATTAGCCCAACTGCTTAAATATCCAAAATGGAAATTAGACGAATAGGATATTAGACCAAGTGGAAATAAGACGAATTGGCTATTAGCCGAACTGGTTTTAGACGAAATGAGTTTGTTGAAGTGATAAGTAGACCAAGTGGTATTAGACAATCCGATAATTCACCTCATGGTCGACCCAACAATTACTGGTTTACACAAAGGTACAAAAATATCAGCGGTTGCGATTACATGGTGTTTTCGCCCGACAAAACCTCGTGTGTAAGGCTTACTTGCGTCATATAGATTTTCGCCAGACTAGATCTTTGGCTAGACAGATAATTTTATTACATAAACCTTGTTTAAAAAATGTACTTGAATCCTCGCAATATTTACTCGGAAGCCGCAGGAATTTAATTTCGGGTAAAACGGGAAACCAAAGCTTAGATCGTAGGATTGTTTTTTATGCAACGATTATTTCATGTTACCGACTGAATTTTAAGCCCTCTAAAGCTTTCGCCGCAGCTTTAAAAGGCTTACAATTCAATCGGCATCAGCAAAATATTTTGATGTACAATCTAAATTCATTCATTACAATCAACACCGATGAAATTAATGACGTTGCAATTATGGTTACAAATTTACTACGGCAACACGGTTCGTTTGTCAATCAAAACCAAAATGTTCGTGGTATGGCAGTTGCCGTTGTCACCATTTATCCAGGAACCTTAACAAAGTTGGTACAAGAAGCAAAAAAAGATGGTTATCTTACCTTGCACCCCAAGAAGTATCAAGATGTAACACCGCATCGTGGCAGGCTGGTTAAAAAAACCAAGAGTAATCATAAGAAAGTTGGCAGTGGTAACAAACAATGGCATTGTTTCTATTGAGTTCAGACAAGTTACCGAGCATTTTGTCTTTACGATGGATCGAGAGGACAATGGTCATGTCACATCTATTTAAGAACCAATTGGGTCAACAGAGGAATCTGTTTGCACCAGAGTTGGAAAAATATTTGAATCCCAGCATATTTCTAGTAATATTTACAGATTGCTCCATGGTCTCTCGAGTAATTTCAGGAGTTATTATTTTCTTGATGATATCTAAAGATGCTTTTTGTCTGATTTGGTGACCTGAGAAATAATACAGTGTCTAATATAATTCCCTACGACATATCTAAAGTTAAAAATTCGAGACTTTAAGTAATCTTCAGCTTACATGTAGATATTGTGAGCACACGGAGAGATAATAATGAGAAGAACTTTTATTAATATACTATGTAAACGACTGGTTACACTTCGTAATTCCGAAGGTTCGTAATTCCAGAACACGTAAATTGCCTACACCTCGATGTTCGTTAATCCGAAAACGTAAAAGGGTTCGTTAATCCGAACATTTGTGGCGCTATTCCGAAGGTTCGTTATTCCGAAGGTTCGATAATCCGAAAAAGAAATAAGGTTCGATGTTCCGAAGGTTCGGTAATCCGAAAACGAAATAAGGTTCGTTGTTTCTAATGTTCGTTAATCCGAAAACGAAATAAGGTTCTTTAATAATTTCGTTTTCGGATTAACGAACCTGCGGAATTATGAACCTCACTTCGTTTTCGGACTAACGAACCTTTGGAATTACGAACCTCATTTCTCTTTCGAACTAACCAACCTTCGGAATTACGACCCTTCGGAATAACGAACCTCCGGAATATCCGAACCTTTGGAATAACGAAGCTTCGGAATTACGAATGTATGCGGAAACGACTATAGCCTTAACCTGCAATTCTGACGAAACATTGTTCACTGAAACCGATTCAAAATTTTCCTCGTTTATTTTTGCATGGGTTTCAAGTACCCCCTTTTTTCAATAAGGTTGAATTGTCCTTAGGGATTCAATCATCATGTTCTGCTTCCAGAAAATAAATTTCAACGCAGATTCAGGAAGGTTTCTGAAGGATGTGAATTTTCCCGAATATGAAACATGTACATATATAAAACAAAAAAGAAGAAAAAAAGATGTTATAACTCCCAGACGTTTGATCTGCAGAAGAAGTGACAGTAAATGAATAAATGAATAAACAAATGAATAAATAAATAAATAAGATAATAAATGAATACATACGTAAATTAATAAGTAAACAAATATATAAATAAATTCATGAATGAGGGGATGAAAAGATATAAAAATAAATGGGATCATCATATATAATTGAAATCATTAGTGGGTTTGGGTTTTTTTTTCTGTCTTGCAATATTACAAGTTATGCCGGCACATTCCGCTCCCATTTCAGCACGTGCCAAAAATGTTTACTAATATTTGACATCAAACTCTGTCTAAACCATCTATCAATTACTTGACACACGAAACAAAAAAGAAAATCTCACAAATAATCAATCGACGCCAAGTGTAAACTTCATGATCAAAGTGACCCAAGTTTGATAGGATCATGATGATAAATACAATAACTGTTCTTGGGCAAGTGTAAAAAAAACACAACATTTACTTTATCTACGTATTTACTTCAGAAGGATTTACATCTCCAGGAACGTTTCTAAATGGTCACGAGTCAATGAACCAGGTGAATGAACAGCACCTATATCTTAGACGAAAACGTTCATGAAGGTGGTGATGACGACCAAGAATTACGCTATCGCTTGACGCTTTCAAGCTAAGACTGCTGGAAACGCTGGTATATTTCACGAGATGACGATGACACTGTTCTATGGGAAACTGTTAAGAACTGGAATAACAGTTGTTATGAGATTTCAAGCAGCAATTTTAACGATGAGAACTTGGTGAAATTGGGTCGTAATTTTTAATAGAAAGCCGTGATCTTGGAATAAATGAAAGTGGCATATCAAAGTCAATCACCGGTAGTCTCAGATGGGTTCCACACAATAACGACAAGGCAGAAGAACTAATTCACGCACTCGCAAATTTTAGTATACAAAACAATGCTAAGCAGGATTTCAGGATACAATGCAAATAATCCATGCAGACTTTACTGCGTTCTCTTACTTTTCAATCAATGCAATGCATTGAGATAAAGGCAACAAAAATATATACAAATAAAAAACGGATTCCTTGAAGATGAATTAGATGTTCAAGGCGTCAGAATCTCAAAATCATGAAACCAGGCCATTGACAAATAATAGTTCGTGATGCTCTTAAATATCAAGACGCTGACATGGACTAGATTTTACCTTTGAAACGTGAACATGGTGAATATTCCCTATAACATTGGAATACGCGGCTTTGTATAACAATAAAATCTCTTTATTATTATTTTTTGCAAACCCCTGAAATTATGTTGAATTCATGTGTTCATTATTACAGTATATATTCATGCATGTTCTAACACTTTTTTTTATCTGCTTATATTCCTTGCATTGTATATTTTCTTTTGTATCATTTTGTATTTCTTGTTTTGAACAAAATGTTGGCAATTGCCAGTGACGTTCTGTAATAAATTAAATTCGATTCACTTCTATGGTGTTGACAAATATTTTAGTTTGTTAGTGTTTTCTGTTTCTTCATAATTAATATTGAAATTTATTTTGTCTCGGACCACAATCAAGATCTAAACGGACATTTAAAAGTTATGTTTATTTGTCTTGTTGATTAAAATAAGCATTTTCAAACATGGCATGTGTTACAAAATTTTAGGATACCATCTCATTTTGAAAATTTATGAAATAAATTATTAGATTTAAAAAATGGGATATATTGCATAGGACCCTTCAATCACAAATAAAATCAAGTGGCGGATAATTCGCAAAAAATCCCTTTGCTTTTATGAGATATCAATGTGAGATAATTATGTATATGGAACACAAAGCGCGCTACGCGCACCAATTCTTTGATGCCATCACTCATTATCTATCACTCAGCGTATGTTTTTATCATATATATATATATATATTAATGTGTGTGAAGCTATTCATTACTATATTTGCAATTTTGTTGTCAGTTTGTCCATATAAAATACGGTTTTGCGTCAAACAATATTTAGAGCGGCTCTTGATTTGAAATTCTACATTATTTGGGGAAATAAGGGAAGTTTAGGGTTTCTTCAATGCACTGAGAATAACGGTTCCTTAATATATTTTCTTATCTAGAAAAATGAAAACAAGTGGAGCGTTATGAACGGCGGATGACCTAAATAGAAGAGTGTGATCTGGGTTCCATCTTATAAAGAGTTACGATTGCTCCGATCAACCACAACTATGGAAAGCCAGCAAAGTCAACATCTAAAATGCTTGTTTGTTCTAAATATTTTCTGCAAGCAAGTATAATCACATACAGTTGTCTTTTTTTTACAAAGGACATCATGCAAATTTCCTGGGAAAAAATATGACACTGTTGGATTTCCATATAGTTTACGATGATAGGATCAATCGTACTCTCTGTAAGACGAGGCACTGGGAGGTTTTTTATTATTATGAACAATTTAGCGTTTTCGACATGTTTTATATGGGATACGTGCTTTAGGTAGTCTTCTCTCTTTTTCTTCACGATTTGGGTTGAACCTTATAAAATTTTACAGCAGGCTTTATAGTTGAATATCTCTTTGAGATCAGTCGTAAATTAAAGGTGATAAAACTTCCATTACAAAACTCACAATGACTGGAGAAGCAATGCCTTATAATTTCGAAGGGTCACAGTATAATTTCACCCCATTCATCTAAGTTTTAAAATATATATTTTTTTACCCCAAAGCCTACAAACTGAAACTTTTTTTTAGATTCTAATCAATTCTTTCAACAAAAGAACGAAGCAGAATGCTAAAAAATTATGATAAGTCAAGAAATCTTAAACATAATTAACACGTGCTCTTAAACAAAAAAATCAAACCAAACTTAAAGCAACCTTCCACATATAGTCCAGGATAGGCCCCATAGAAACTTGACCAAACCTTGTTTTTTTTATATATAATATTTTGTGATGGTTTCTTGTCAATTCCAGGGTGTTGATTACGAATCTGGATGATGTCACTCGTGTAACCTTGAGCATTTTCCGCAAATTGGCAACATCCAATATGGCCTCCAATATATGAAAATTACCCCTGAAAATCCTAAAATTTTCAGCACATAAGGCTGTCCCCCATTGTATCCAATAAATTGAAATGTGCAGCTAAACATTTTATTCCTGCAATAAAGAGTAGAATGGTGATAACAGTGAGAAAAGAACATGTATACATAAACACACACACTTACATACATATTGATAAATCACATTTTATTGATAAAAGTAAACAGTTATAACAAGAGATATAATTATGCAAATATAAGTGTATGAAAAAATAAAGTTCAAATTCATATAGGTAGGCCTATATACTTTTCTCTTTCTTCTGCATTTCTATATTTGTTTTATCATTATGTTAATTGTTTGGCCCTTAAATATAATATTTAGGTAAATTTTTCTATGTATTTTATCGTTCTTTGGTATTTCTTTATGTTCCTGTATTTTCTACCATTTGCTTTGGATGCGTTTGATATGAGATCTTTAAAAAAAACTAATATCAATGGCAGACAAATATTGAAACATTATTTTGATAAACTTCTTTTGCCACAACTGTTAATTGTACTCAGGAGAAAATACGCACACATGCTCCCACACCCACACCTGTATATATAAGGTAATATACTTGCAAAGTATAGTAGACATGCGCAATATACAAACACTCTGATGCCAATCCTGTAATCATGTTTATTACCAAATTAAAAGAATTCAACATACTGCAGCTAGATTGGTAACCCCTACAAAGAAATTTTAACATATTACCCCTATTCTCTACTCCCTCCATTGGCTTCGGTTCATAATAGAACTATTTTCAAGCTCCTTCTTGTCTATAAAATCATCCATGGTCTCGCCCCATCCTACCTTCAAAATCTTATCTCGCTCTGTCCCTCATCCTCTGCAACTCAACGTCTCCGATATTCTTCTACTGCTCACCTTCTACTATCTCTAGGACCCCGCACTTTTACCCGTTATGGAGATCGTGCTTTTTCTGCTCTTGCCCCTAAACTCTGGAACAATCTCCCCACCTCCGTCCGTAATGCATCCACTGTCGAATCTTTCAAAACACTCCTCAAATCTTACCTTATTAAGCAGTCCTCTTAATTCCATTTCCTGTTTTCTCTCACTGTATTTTGCTACTTCTTTTTTCTCTTTACAACGCACTTAGAAACAATTGTATTAAGCGCTATATAAATGTTAATCATTATTATTAATGAACCCATACGAAAAAAAGAGTTTAGAAGTTGGAAAATGAGATGATGATGATGAAATGAGACAAAAATGAGAAATTATATGGTTTTTAAGCGGGTTCAGTTCTGAGATTTTTTTTTCAAAATTGGGACTATTTGACAAGCATAATGGAGAAACACACAGGACATTTCATTTTCAGCAGACTGTTTTCACTTTATTTTGCTGAAGAAAAACACACACAATATACAGTATATACATGTATGTGTGATCAGATTATGTTGGTCGGGAACATACTGTAACTACTCCAAAGGATATTAAATGCAAATGATTGACTATTAGGAGTTGAGAATTACTGTACTGTCATGAATCAAATTTAATAATTCATTATCTACATGTATAATTGTAAATATGAAAAAAATTGATTGATATCAAAATTCAAGATACCATTTATAATAAAAAATCAAGCAAATAAAGGGGAAGTTCACCCTTAAGAAAACTTTGTTGTAAAAATAGCAGAAAAAAATAGTTTAAAAATATTGGTGAAGGTTTGAGGAAAATCTGTTAAAGAGTAAGAAAGTTATCAGAGTTCATAATTTGGGATTTGTGACGTCATAAATGAGCAGCTGCCCCATGTGTTATGTAATATAAAATGTATGAATTTCAAATTTTGTATGGTTCCTGATGACTTAATTTTCTTTTCTTTTCATGATCGGGTGTGAAATGATTTGTCTATTGATATACAAAAGTTACAGTAAAAACCATTTTCAATTTTCTGAGAAAATGACATTTCATTGATTTTTTACCATTCGCTATGTAGGAATGCTGCTCGCCTATGACGTCACAAATCAAATAATTGAAATTCTAATAACTTTTTAATTATTTGATGAATTTTTCTCAAACCTTTGGCAATATTTTTTATTATTTTTTCTCCTATTTTTACAATAAACTTTTTGTCAGGGTGACACTCGCTTGAATACAGATACATGTAGGTTCCTAAAATTCGTTGGATCTCCACCAGTGTGCTTTTAAATGGGAAGGCACTCCCTGCAGGAATTTACATTTGTATGCAGATGTGGGTGTGGGAGTGGGTGCATCTGCTTATGCCCATGGATATATACGAAAAAAGACTGTAAAATTGATTACATAATTAAATCATTGAAGCTGATTATTTTCTGCCAGTGATAATCAATACCTTGACAGATCCCATAACAAACATTTACAAAAAAAAAACGTACAAGATAAAAATAGGATATCTTGAGGATCTTCTGTTCTTCCTCCACCCCCTGCCTTTATTTCACTTCTTTTCCCGTCTTCTTTCATTCGCTCTACCCGTGCATATTTTTTTCTTTTACTCATTTGTCCTTTGTTTTGTTGTTGTTGTTGTTGTCTTTGTTCTCTGATTTGTCTGTTCTTGTAATATTTCGTCTGTCTTGTTTTGGTATTACTTTTTGTCATGTCTTGTTCTTATACCTATCTGTCACGTCCTGTTTTCGTAACGTTTTGTCTTGTGGGTCCTTTTCACTTTTCTTCATATCTTGTAATATAATCCAGCCTTGTTTATTTTTTACTTGGGAAAATATGTAAAAAATATACATATTTAACAAGGATTTACATATAATTTTTACAAGAAAGATCTATGCATAAATTTGCATAATCAATTTAGCCACAAGCAAAAATCACAAATTTTCCAGAAAGGTACACGTATGTATGCAGGATTTTGCAGTATTTATGTCTGTAAAGCAAATATAATTGAATAACATTCAGAATTGTCAACATGAGAAATTAGCTTGGGAACCGATCTTATCAGATTCAGCATATTTATATTGTGTGAAATAGTCCGGTTCCCAGCTTTTACCCCAAAATGCTTCTTAAAGTTTATATAGGCCTCTTTTCCAGAATGGGTCTAGCCTAGTATGAAAAGTCATTAAACAAGCTCAAATAAACCTGTTCATGGCTTTGTCATACCATGTATTGTTGTACATTTTTATGAATAATGATACCCTTTTGCCCTACCTTTTTCAAATTTAAGTATTTATATTTTCTTTTTCAAAGTCATTAATTTATTGTTCTCGCTGTGTACTTCTATGCTACATTCATGCCAAAAAATCATGGATGTACGCAGCAGGCAGTCATAGTCATAAATTTATAAAAGATTTCTTTATCAGTAAAAAAATCACAAAATCCTTGCAAATTGCACACATATTTCTCATAGGCGGCGGAAGCGGGGGTACGATCCCCCTAAAATTTAGGTTGATGACCTTTTTTTTCTTGTCAAATTTTTGTTCCATGTTTCCAGCATAAAATTTGAGGTAGACCTCCCCTAATTTTTTTGGCTTTTGCCGCCAATGATATATCTCCTTTTAACTTTTAAAGGTCAAGTCCACCCCAGGAAAATGCCGACTTCCATAAAAAGAGAAAAAAATCAAACTAGCATAGTGCTGAAATTTTATAATTTTAAACTCTGATTCGGCTTAGTATGAGGACCCCCCCCCCCCCTTTTTTTCTTTTTTCTCAGAACTTTTATTGATTCATCATTAAAAAAAGTAATACAATTCTGCTTTGTGGTTTATCATAATTTTCATTTTGATAAATTTACACAATCAGCTATGAATAACCATATAAATCGTTTCTTAAAATGACCGGGTCCCCACTGTAAAAAAAAATGTTGTAGTAGCTTTGCAGTTCAACCGTAACTTTAACATTTATTATTTGAGCGCCATTAGCATGGTAGTTATCAATGGGTGGCAAATTAATTTCAGGTGAATGTCTCCTAGTTCTTTTATGTTGCAGGTCATTGGCATTTCAGTTTCCATCAATCATTTCCCTCAAGCATAAACTATAATTTTAAGAATTTAGAATCAATACAAATATTTTCAGAATCAACATGAAAAAATGTCATCCATAAAATCGTAAGGAAACAAGCTTAAGCTTATGCGCGTTTTCGCAAAATGAAATTCGTGATAAGCAAAGAAATTATCGTCAGAGTAAGACGCTTATTCCTGGCTCCAGATGAAGGCTTGATCGTGCAGTTAAAAGGAGGAACAGGATCTGTTGCTAACTCTTGCAAGACTGGTTTTGATAACGTACTTCCATTCGTCTTCTATTACAATGAGTAGACGACCAATTATTTACCAAATTCTGGTTCTTTCTTCCATGGCATACCTAGTCACTTCTCAGGGTGAGTCCACTTCTGTCGATAACCTATTTTCTTCTCCTTGTTTGTGTAAATATTTAACCCCAAAGAGTAGCAAAGTTTTAACAATTTATGTTCTGATTACACCTCCCTTGCGTAACAATCATCATGATCATAGCATCACATGATAGCTCCTATATCACCCCTTCTAAGCTAGTCAAACTTTTCCGAGGCTCACAGCTTTTTGAGCAATTTACTTCTTGCCGTATCCATTTACTGTACCAGGATTGAGTGCAGCACAATGTGAGTAAATTTCTTGCTGAATGAGAAAAACGCCATGAAATCGAACCCAAGTCCCTCAGATTGAAAGACCAGGGTCTTCACCATTAGGCCATAACGTTCCCAAAAGTTCACAAACACCCATGTAATTCATTGAAATTTATTCGCTTGCTAAACATCGTTAAAATTACTATATCTTCAGAAATATAAATACTACCATGACAAATTTGGTATCAAATGAAAGAGCATATTAAGCTCCTTCATATGATTAGGATTTAGGATGCCTTTGGATTAAAGTATACTTCAGGTGGAATTTTCTTTTAAGAAAAAGAGTAATATTTGTGCCAAATGTATTCTATTGTTTCTTATATTTTCAAAAATCGTTTGATAAAAATAAATGAATGTCAAATCTATGATTTGTATTACATTTGCTATCATGATATGTCACCACTGAACAAAAAAGTGTAATCTGAAATGTTTGTGTTAAGAAGTAAATAGCACAAATATGAAATTTTTTTGTCAAGGTTTAATTTATAATTTGTCTAAAATTTGAAGATTTTTGAGGAAAAAGATGACACCTAAATATTTTTAGCACCTAATTACAAAGCAATGTGATGAAGGGGCATGATATACTCATTTGTTTGAAATCAAATTCGTCATGATAGCACAAATATTTTATAAGATACAGTAAATTTTATGTTGATTAGCAAGTGTCAAATTTTCTTTGAATTTCCAGGGTGTATTTAAACTTCTGGCCTCAACTGTATGTTTATATATCTATATATATGCATCGATGTTCCCTTTGTTATATTTGATTTAAAAGTTTTCTGTAAACATAACGCCTTACTGATTACACTGTATTATGATTTCAAACGAAGTGTTGCAGGTATTTAGATTGGGTATCATTTAGTTTGTACATTTTTTTTCGCACGACCTCAATGCAAATCATAATCTGTGTTTTTTTTTCTGAAAATAGAATTTACTCTTGACCTCCTGTTAAAAATTTATGATGGGAAATGTCAAAACGTCAACGAACTTTAGGTAAATTACAAGTTACACTGAAAGTGTTAAGAAAGCTCCTTTTACGTGTTTTTGTGCATGTGTGTACTTTTTTTAAATTTCTATTATGATAAGTTCATCTTAAGAAATCCTTATCCAAAATATATAAAGGGTCAAGACAACGTCATGGAAAGGAGGTCAACAAACTAAAAGCGGTTAGAATCTTAGAAGTTGGTTCTTTATTTTGAAAAATCTCTATCGAAGAAGACATCATCCATTCGATAAAAATGGGTCAAATGTGCTCACTTAATTATGAACAAAATTTGTAAACAGAGATAGACGTCGAATTCGGCGTCGTATTATAGTATTGCAGGAATACCTCGAAACGACTTGACAAACCCTAATGCCCCAAAAATCGTATCATCTTCATGATGTTATAAGTGCAACCTGCTCTTTCCGAGTTTCTTGATTTAAGAATTCGATTCAAGATCAATTCATTTTCAATTTAATAGTCTTTGACATGTAAAGAGACATTTAATCCATTTACTTTGTACAGAATATTTTTATCAACAGAAATTTGTTGTAATGTATTGCGGAATATGTGTAGTACTATGTTAACAGACATCGATTGATCAGTGCTCCCAGCTCCTAAGAAAGATGCCTAACATCTTATTTGGATTAACTTACGAATAAGATTATGATTCTTACCTCAACGAACATTGGTTTCTTTATATACTGCCCTAATTGTGCCACATTTAATGTATTGCAATATTGCTTGGGGACATACATAAACTACAAGTTCTTCAAAAGAAAGCTATAAGATATGTCACAAAGTCAAATTATCTGGCTCCAAGTTCCCCACTTTTTTTGCAGTTGAATATGTGTCCACTTAATGAAATGGTCTCGCTGAATTGTGTTATGTTCATATATAAATACCAATCCCTGCATTCTTCTTTCTAACATGAAACTTTTGTGGTTGATTCTAAGATTCATAATTATAACACACGTCAGAGACATCTTATTCACCAATCTTTGCTAGAATTAATGCTACGTTGAAATCATTCAGAACAAATTGTGTTAAAGAATTGAATATGTGTCCTGCTGATATAAGAAATAACAGTACCCTGTCTCGGTTTAAGAAATTATGTCATAAATATCTACTTCATAAATTTAAGACTAGTTGTTATTTGCACCCGGGGGTGACATGTTTTGAGTGTGAATGTGTGTGTTTGTCTGTGTGAGTGTGCGAATGCTTGCTTGTGGATTATGTTCCTGCTGTGATCTTTAAATACCTTTGTAATTTTTAGTATTTTTTTCTCGTAGTTGTTTTATGTTTAAGTAAAATATCATATACAGGGGCCCCTGATTACAGGCTGTGCTTCTTTGGGGCCCCAAACCTGTCATTTTCAACAGTTCTTTGTATTGTAACCATTTTATTTTGGTTGTACTTTTGTCATGTTTGTACTTTTCTGTACTTTGTACTTTTTGACTGGTTTGAATAAATTCAATTCAATTCAAAGGTTAGGATTGAGGGTGATAATTATGATAAGTTGAACTCCAATTGCTCCGGAATTAATTATAATGTGTGACGGTTATACTATTTCTGACAAAGAGGCAATCGTGCTCATTATATTCAGTCATGGGTGGGTGTCTATCATGCTGATGTGATTTATTCTGACAATTACTCGATCTCTAAAACAAGAAGAACTACTCATTTCTGATGTACTTCCATTAACACGGCTTACAGGCTTATTCTCTTCTTGGGACTATTTTATCGAGTGTGTCTTTTTTCCAGAGCATACAATGTGAAACTGATTTTTTTTACCAGTTCTCACGATAGTGTTCATAAATTCAGATTTTGTTTGTATTTTTTGTCGGCTTGTCTTTTCCTACTTGCTGAACTACCTGGATATTACTAGAAAGAATACTCACATAAATTATGTCATTAAAATTAAAGTAAACCACGACCATACCCCAGCGGGGGGGGGGGGGGGCTTCCCTCAGGATTGTGAAGACTTGCATTTTTACTGAAAAATAAATATAATTGACAAAAATAATGTACGAATCCTAATAAATTTTACTTTACAAATTGCAAAAGGGCCCCTATGATAAGCTCAGAACAACACATGCACCAGAATTGTATAGTTGACTTCAGAGATCGAGTAATGGTCAGAATATATCACATCAGCATAATGGACCCCCATGACTACAATGAGCATGCCTGCACGACGTTGCCTCTTTGACAGAAATAACATAACCGCTAACTACACGTTAGAATTATAATTGAGGAGCAATTGAAGCCCAACTTATCATCCTAAATCCTTACCTCATTATCTTATTCGCAAGTTTATCCAATTGAAATGTTGGGCATCTTTGTTAGGAGCTGGAACACTGATCAATCGATGTGTTTATATATGTTAAAATAGTATTATACTTATTCCCCAATACATTACCATAATTTCTGCTAATTGAAATATTCTGTACAAAGCAAATGAAGGAAATTAGTCAATATAGGATTTTACCCACCACTAATTGCACACTGGATATTCCACTGCAATGCTTTCCAGGAAGGTCCCTTAAACAACACCCCAAAAATTCAACCAGCTGAATTTGCATAAAAAGTTAGAAAAGTAGGGAAAATGGTCGAAAGATTAGAAATTGAGAGTTCAAAACAATTTGATTTGAGCGAAAATTCATGATAAATAACTATATTAAATGTTTTTAATCAAAAGTGCCAATAAATCTACCCTATTTGCATAATATGCAAATACGAATCCTTGTATGGAAAAATGTCAAGATATTGTGATTTTCTCAAATTTAATGCTTGAAAACATTTGATTAATTTTGAAAGGGTTGTCAGCTCTAACAAACTACTCACCAGTTTCAAATACTGTGCTTTGTTCTTGCCAATCCCATCATCTTGTCAGACTAAAAACATGGCTTTAGGACACGAAGAACAAATTTCCAGTACTTTCCCTTAAATACAAATTATATTAGTATAAATATGCATGCTTAGTGATAACAGCATATCGATTTGAGCAACGGACAGTGTGAGAAAAATCGAAATTTCTTGACATTTTCCATGTATGGATACTTATTTGCATAATATGCAAATGAGGCAGATCTGCTAGCATTTTGAAATAAAAACTTTTTATTCATCATGAAATTTTGTTCATATTACTTGCTTTTGCCATTTAATTCATAATCTTGGGATTATTTTCCTAATTTTCTATTTTTATGGCTAATTTGCATAATATGCAAATTGATTTTCAGGGATTGGGATGGATTCTAATGCTTAATGATAGTAGTAGCATATAAATGTCAACATAAATTAAATATTTTTAAGCAGTCTCTATGAGAGCAATCACAATATCTTGACATTTTGTCCATACAAGGATGCTTATTTGCATAATATGCAAATGAGATAGATTTGTTGGCGCTTTTGAATAAAAACATTGAATGCAGTTAATTGTCATTAATTTTCAAATTGTTTTGGACACTTCGAATTCACAAACAAATATGCAAATGAGATAGATTGGTTGGCGCTTTTGAATAAAAACATTGAATACAGTTAATTGTCATTAATTTTCAAATTGTTTAGGACACTTCGAATTCACAAACGTCGACTAAAGTTATTTGTAATCTTTATACTATTTTCCCTTATTTTTCTAACTTTTTATGCCTAATAGGCATAATATGCAATTCCAGAAATTTCCACTGCTTGAATTTTTGGGACTTTTAGAGTGTTGTTACGGGGACCTTCCTGGAAAACATTGCAGTGGAATATCAAGTGCTGCAATTAGCGGGGTGTTCCCCCCTATATTTTGGCTAGATTGACTGGACTTTAACACGAAATGGAAAGTATGCGAACTCTTTGGACGCCATATGTAGACGTGTTTTTGGTAATCTCCGCCGCCGTACCACCTTCAACTCCTACAATCAACTCCAACATATATATTTTCTTTCTTCTGTGATTTTCGAAATTGTTAAGTGAAAGTTTTTGAAACTATTGCTCAATAAATCATATGTCTACATGGTCTGGAAAATCAATAATTTTGCTACTTTTCTCGACACTCCATTCACCACCATGTCGCAGACTACACGTTCTAGCGCATGCGCCTCGGACAAGGTCGCTCAAAGCCGCGAGCCTACAACCACGCCCATCAATATCGCTGAATTGAAGGCGGGCAAAATAAAACCGCTGTGACGGGTACGAGTGAACGGAACCGCCATCTGGAGACCGTCCAACTTTCCAAACTCATGCGGACCACAAAGCCGACAGGATAGCTGTCGAAAAGAATCTGATTCTTCTCGAGTCCTTCTAGTCCAGAATAGAAGAGGCATAGCGTTTATATATATATATATATACATCTGACGGTCAATTGGATCAGGGTCGCCCTAGCCACTAACTTGTCTCTGTGGTCTAGTGGTTAAGACACCGGCGTTCAAAGCTGGGGGCCCGGGTTCGATTCCCGGCAGAGACATTTTTTCAGCATCACCAATTTTTCCAAAAGGGTAGATAGCTCTGGGGAACCTTGATTCAAGCTACGTCTACCATTGTTCTCTTCATCCATTTCTTTAAGGCATGGATGGTCACACTGCCCGAGAGTTGTTGGAGCGGTCGTGGAGCGGTGGAGCGGCCGAATTTCGCTCACAACTTTGGGGAAATATCAAAAACATAAATCGAAAAAAAAAAAACATCGAAATAAAAAATGGTGAACGGTAGCGAGCGGTGATGATTTTTTTCTCTCCGCTCCACGACCGCTCCAACAACGCTCGGGCTGTGTGACCATGGCTGTACACAATATTTAAAATAAAAGAGTTGCCAATGTATTCAATATTTTTATGGTTTCTTGTCAATTCGAGGGTGCTGATTACGAATCTGAATGATCCCACTCGTGTAACCTTGAGCATTTTCGGAAAATTGGCAAAATCCAATATGGCCGCCAAAATATACAAATTACCCTTGAAATCCTACAATTGTCCGCACATTGGCTTTGAACTGCATGAAATTGGCAGGAGTGAAATACTCTCTGAAAAAAATAATTTTTGACAAAAAAATAGTTTTCGTGATATTCAAAATGGCTGCCATAGGCCATTGTATACACTATTATGTACAACATATACATGTACAACTACTAGTATTATGAATTATGTATAGGCATATTTATAAAAAGCAATGTAAAAATAAACTGACCCAAAGTTACTAAGATCCTCATAGTACAATAATTTACATAAATTTTGTTTTATGTCTTGTTGATGTTTTTTTTTTATGTTTCTGTTTTTGTTTTATTCGTTTTATTCTATTGCTACTTGCCGCATCCATATATAACAATTATTTTAAGAATTTATTTATTTTGGGTGTGTGCGTTTTAACAAGCCGTCTCCTGTTTTTTTCGTATATACACTCCTGTTTCCCATTCATTTTTCTTTCCTCTTGTTTTTATATTGTTTCAATGATTTGGCAATAATACTTTGATTATCAATTTCGTCTGTATTTATTCAGGTTTCAATGATATGATTTGATTTCTATTGTCTCTTTGTTTGTACATGATCATGCCTTGTATTTTTCATGAACTGGAAATAAATGCTGAATTGAATTTGTCTATGGTTTGTGCGCGCTGTAAACTTTGATGGAGGCTAATTCCGTTATTACTTGTCGTAGAAGGTTGATCAAAGTATCAAATTACTTAGAATTATATTATCGATGCATTGATTATAAGTAAATGGTGATCCTATGTTCTATAGTACAGCGAGAACGCTTAAATGCTTAAAACGACCTAAATCATACTCTCCTTTGGTCAAAAAGTGATTTTGAGCTTTTTAAAAATTTGACGCGCGCGTAAACGCACGTCGTGACGTTTACATGACCTTTAATGACATGGGCAGTTGATCTTTGACCTGTAGTTAAAGTGATGTAAATATTGTTAATATTTGATAAATGATAATGAAGACATGATTGATAATGGGATTTTATAAAATAGCGTCTAGATGACGTCATGATGACTTTTTGACCTTGAACTTGTTTTATACACATGACATGATAAATCCCAATTTCTGATGATATTTTGAAGATACATGTAATTGATGATGTAGATTTCGAGATTTTGTGTTAACAAGAAAAGGGCGGAAAAATAAAAATAAATGAATAAATAGATAAATACACACAAAAAAAAGTAAGTCCCCCCTAAATCAAATTGCTGTAACTTTTGAACGGAATTATTTTGAGATATGATATTTCGTATGTGGTTTCTACACTCATTAGGCAACTCCTGGGGAAATATGAGATTGATCAGTTGAGTCATGCATGAGTAATTAAAGATTGAATTAAAAATGACCATTTCTGAAAGTCACAAGAGTCGTGTTTCAGATTGTGCAAATACAAAGTTGGACAAAAGTTGATTTTAGGTGAATTTTATGGTGTTATACTGTTTTACTATCCATCATTTAGTCACTCCACACACAATTTTGATATCGTATGTTCATGGTTGAGTGCGCACATTGTATTACAGGGGCCGCAAGAGCGGGGGAGGGGGGGGAGGGGTCAGCTCCCCACTTTTTTCAGAAAGCATGTGCAAAAATGTAAAAATGACCAAACGATTGTGATTTTTGCATGGTCAGCCCCCACCCTCCCACTTTTGGCTCAGTTCCCCCCCCCCCACTTTGAAACCCGTTCTGCGGCCCCTGTATTGTGACGTATCATCATAGGGGTTTATGGTGGTATCCTCTACAACCTGTTAGATCATGTTAAAATTTTTAAAACATTTGTGGCTCCCCCAATTATAGGCCCCTCCGCCATTTTAAAATTCTGGATCCACCACTGATTTGCCCATAAATTAAACTGATCATGAGAAATTGTTACGAAAAAAATACATTTAAGCCGTATAAAGAGTTTTCCTTCCTAAGTTTTCGAATGTGCTCGCTCAACCATGAAAAATATGTTCGGAAAGTGTGTGGTGATAGAAATGATGGATGATAAAAAAAAAGACATTTGAAACCGAATTCGCCCTCAATATTCACTTCATTACCCTTTAAAATTAGTCTGTGACATTGAAAATATCAATTTTCCCACTTTGATGCGTGCTCACTCATCCATGAATAAAGAAATCGATTTCATTTTTGCACAGAATTCTGCCCATAGATTGATGAACATTACTGCCAAATTACATTGCTAAAGACAACCTTGAAAAAAAAGTTCCACCATATTGAATAAGGGGTTACTTATTCTTAACGTATGCACCCATAATGTACACAAGTGTATGAGAGATGAAGTCAACATTTTAACAAAAATGAAATGAGGGTTTGTTTCATGGACGGTTTTGTTACTTTTGCCAACAGTTATTTCATGAAAATTCGCACATGGCTTCAGAGTAACACTATCCAAAAGGCGCGCACACCAAAACAACCATTCAACACTGCACAGAGTGGTGCCAAGTCCTTTAACTTTCTTCTCATTTGCATAATTTTCGAATATTGTGTGCTCACTGATGCAATAAACATCGGGATTTTCATAAAAATCAAATCAAATGAACCATGCAAGGAGGTTTGTGACATATATCCATAGTTACAAATTGCATTTTTTTTCCAGTAACGTAAAAAAGAGCTAATCACATTCCACATGTTCATTCAAGCGTGAATGTTTAATTAAACGCCTTTGAATCATTGAAGCATGTTAAATGGTCGTGAACATAACGAAAAAGTTGAGAAAAGATCATTTTCAGTTACCAAAATGAAACAATACTTGCCTATGATATTTGAAAATCGTATTTTTGTTTTCAATAAATGTTCATTGAACCGTGAAACGATGAATATTGTTGAAGATACTCTTTCCAAAAATAACTGTCATCATATTCTTCCATTCTTATTGATATAAATGTATAAAAATCAAATTATAGCAAATATGGACTTGTGTTTATTCAACCGTGAAATTTAGCCAAAAAAGTTGTATCGTCTTTTAGAAAGTACCTTTTACAAGCCTTCTGACTATTTTTCATGATGAGAATGTGGAATTAGTTCCAATAAAATGGAATCAAATTCATGATATTTGGCTTGTGACTTTTGAAAAGTGACATTTTTGCCTTCTGACTATGCTCACTGAAGCATGACGCAAAATACGTCCACAACATTTACCCAGAGGGTAGCTTACAAAATTACCTACACGCTCATGTAAAAATATATTAAAAACTGGCATTGGTTCGGAAATTATTGATGTTTGTTTAAGGGGGACTTACTTTTTTTTGTGAATAGATAAATAAATTAATAAAGAAATCAAAAAATAATGTTCGTACGAAATTAATAGTTGATCTGTATGAATGCTAGAGACGAAATTGAATGATAAACTCATGCCGTTGCGAGAACCGAAAACCGATTTGTGGTAAAAAGAACGACCGTTTCGCAAACATGGAAAAAGAAGGGCATTGTTCATTGATAAAAAATAAACAACCATTCATTCTGATTAAAACTTTGCAAATTTGAAAGTAAGAAGAAGGAATATCCTCGAAATTGAAAGAAAGGAAAGTTAATATCAATGCTTTACTCTCGATTTTTGCCTGGAAATCCAAAATTATTTTCTTTATGTTGTTTTGTCACTATCATTATTATCTATTTATCTAGATGCAAACTTCTGGATGAACCAAGGACAGGAAACGCTCCGGAGAGCTCTCAACCGTCAAGACATTCGTGGTATTGCTAAGAATGTGATTTTCTTCTTAGGGGATGGGATGGGTATCACTACTACCACTGCCGCCCGTATCTTTAGGGGTCAACAAGCAGGAAAACCCGGCGAAGAGGGATCGTTAGCATGGGATCAGTTCTCACATGTGGCTCTTTCTAAGGTAGTTCTACAGATATATTTAAAAATTATCTGGGTTCCGTAGACGAAGGATTTGAAATAATTTATCAACAACGATTTAAATGGAACATTAATTTCAGCTTATTTGATTCGCGGATTCCGGAATTCTTGTTACGATTCATTGGTAAATCCTTTCTGCAACATGCGACCAAAGAACTTCACACGGACAATACAAAGATCATGCCCAAAAATAGGAAAATAAAGAAATAGAAAGAAAAGGTAGGAAGAAGGGAAGGGATAAGGGATGAACGAATGGGGAAATAAAACGAAGAGACGGACAAGAACTGTACATGTAGTAGATGAAAACGATTTCGTCAAGTAGGAGATCAACAAAAGGGGAAAAAATGAAAAAAGAGAGGTAACGAAATGGAGAAAGAGACAAAAGTAACATAAATGAAAAAGAAAGAAAAAGGGTCGAAAAGTTAAGCGAAGAAGAAAAGAGATTTTAAAAAGGGCAAAATCGAGGCTTTTCGTAGAATGGGGCACCCCGCTTAAGGTATATTTTCAATTTTAGAAAGTTCAAGCGCAGGTAATTGCAATTACTTACATGTATGTTCAGTGAAATCAATCCGGATTTATCACTATGAACACATTAAAATGATTTATAATTAAAAAAAACATTGTAAAACGTTATAAATATAGTAAATATATATATTATAGTTGTGTAGACGAAAGGTTATCACCTTTATAATGGATGCACTTGCTGGTGCCTACCTCGCATCCAATACCATTTTAACCAGTCCTAATTTTTTTTGTACCGGCAATCGTAATATTGACTTTATTTTTGATTATGGCCTCTACATTGAAAGTCATTTTTTTTTTTCAGTGGGCCTTCTGTAGGAAAGCAGTATGTTTTCATTCAAGAATCTAATTGTGCATCACATTTGCTTTATCATGTTTATACATAGACCTACAACACTGATCAACAAATAGCAGACTCGGCGGGATCGGCTACGGCGTTCTTCTGCGGAATCAAGACGAGATCGGGATTGGTTGGACTAGATGACAGTGCTGAAAGGGGTAACTGTGAGTCGGCCAAAGGTGCACAAGTTGACTCAATCCTAGTACAAGCTCATCGGGCAGGTACAACATAGTAAAATATGGCAAAAGCTGTTCTAAAAGGACAAGTCCACACTCTCATATAAAAAATCATTTGAAAAAAACAAAAATCAACAAGCATAAAACTAAAAAATGTAACACAAATTGGATGTAAAACAATAAATTAATGACATTTACTTAATTACAAAACAGAGAGTTGTATGCGCATACCGGTAAGTATGCATAAAATGGACTGATGTCGTCACCTAATCACTACGTTTTGGTATTTTATGGACCCCCGAGAAACCCCAAGAAATAATCTATTTTTCCCTGTTGTCCTGTGAACCAACATTTTATTCCTCCCTATAAAACGTGTGAAATTACATTGCTTTGTTAACATTTTATGGTTCAGTCAAGATAGCCCTTATTTTCAAATATGAAAAAATGAAATAATGTATAATCAACAATAAAACAAAATAATTAATGAGTGGGGGGGGGGGGGACTCGACTCATTTGCATGTCACCGAGTTGTTCGAATATCTGTTTTGTTAAAAATGAGCCCAAACTTTAACATGTAATTTTTTTTACAACCGATTTTGATGATTTTTTTTTAGGGTTCGATTGATTTTCATTTATTGATTAAAATCAACATTTTGCTGGGGAAGGCTCGACCCTTCAGTTTTTGTCACAATGTATCAGGGATATAAATAGTATGTACACATTCCAAATTAATTATGCAAAATTACTGTCCTTCTTTTCCTTATTCTGTCAATCTTGCGGGTGTGATGTAACGCAAACTCTTCTCTGACCCTTCCCATGGACCTATTTCTAGGTCCATGCCCTTCCCTACACTGATTGTTGGAGTGTCCACACACTAAACAACAAAATCAGTAAAAACACAACACAGCATTATATAATCCTCTTTCTTCTGTTTAAATAATTTTTCATTTTTTTTTTGCATTGCCAAGGAGGGGTTATTTTTTTACGATTGGATTCATTATTTCATTTGCTAGGTCAACCCACCTCTGCGCTTTGAAACATCCGTATAAATCGCCTTATGAATGTCATTATAATTATCATCATCATTATTATTACAAGAAGTAGGAAAATACTATAATGTAGATAGAATTGAGATGCCTTGTGCTTTACAAAATTCAACGATCGTTATGAAATATAATGGTTGAAAAAAGGAGATCGGTCTAGCCAAACACCCATCCAATTTTCTTGTTTCTTGTCAACACGGGTTTCTGTGACAAGGTGTTACTTTCTTCAGAGGATTATAATTTTACAGAAACATGGTTAAAGAGAATTTTCATTCGTCGTGAGATATACCAGTCCTTATTATGAAGCAAGCATGAGACGCAGCGTATAAGGAGAATGACGAGTTAAGTGATGTTATTTTGTCCCATTTCGATGCTTTCCATTCTATTTTGTTTCATTTCCTTCTTCTCCCCCCCCTTATTTTCTATTGTTTTACTACTTTAACAATAGTTATAGGGTGGTTTTCCCCACCTCTTTTCCCACTCTAGGGCGATTCCATGCTAGAAAAATCAGCTATTTTCGCAACATTTTTTCTTAAACCTATTGTCAAAACAAACTAAGAATTTCAAATTGTTTTGTGGTAACATAACTAGAGTACTAGTGGATAGACATGAAAAAAATAACAACCAAAAAATTATGCTGTCCATGGGTGAAAATCCCGACCTTTCGTTTGAGGACGCGTACGCTTATTTAGAACGGTAGTTCATTTTGGAAGAGACTTTTGGGCCCGTCGTCATGGTCGTAAAACTCCGTCCTGTAATGCAAATTGTGTGACATGAAATTTTTTTTTCGTTTCGCATCTGGAACGGAAACATTCAATCTGTGTTTCGTGTGCAAAATTCTGGTTGCTACTATGGTAACAGCGATATATCTGATTTAGGACGACTTTCCAAATCCAAATTTGGTTCCTCCCAGAGCTCGAGAGGCCGCCCGGAGGACCCACTTCCATTGAATGGTGGATGCAGGCGCGACCACACGTAAAAAGGGAAAGAGTGGGTAAGTACGTTACGTATAGGCCTATGTAGCGTTATGAGGGTGTGAGAAACAATGATTAAAATACTGAAAAGGGATATATTTCCACTACTTGTAGGGTGTCACAACCCAAATACTTGTTGAGAGATGCATTTTCATAATCTGGAAAAGACCTTCCCTTGTTTAGGGTGCTTTTCGAAACCCCATGGTCACGCCTGGTACCCACTCATCAATGGAAGTGTACCCCCCGGCAAACCCCCATTTCTGCGGAAAAGTAAAACATACTGCCCATTACATTGTGTGCTAGAGGCATATCGTTTATGTAGAAGGTGCAGGCAAAAGAAAAAAAACTCCGCAAATTTAGACGGTTTATGGCCTGTTGCATGCTGTGTACATGTCAACGCATGGGAAATGATTCGGCTTGAGAGGTGATCTGACTCATGGAATCAATTGCCAGTGATCCACAAATAATGCACATTAAATGCAATATCGATTCGATGGACTGTAATGATCTATATCTAAGCCTTAATTCGGTAAGTTTTTCCTTACTCAATATGTACTCGATTTGTTTGAAAAACCACTTTCTTATCCATGTCATAATCTACATTTCGCATGTCCCAGCCAGCTGGAGTCATAGCCATGATACAGGTGCAGTCCCGCCGCGAGCTTAGGCAGGCAAATGGCATGGCATGCTGGTATCGTATGAAAGAGCTTTGCACACGAAAAGCAAGATCTATAGGGCCTGTAACACAAAGCTTGGCAATGATTGTAAAACAGTTTTCTACGTTTGATTGTATTGACTGTAATGTACAATCAATCTAGAAATTCGAGTCTATGATTAATCGTTAACTTTTGAGTTACCCGACTCTAATCTCGCGTTGTAGAGATTTGCGAAAGGTGCCCAATTGTTGCGTGTCGTACGGGACATTGTTTTAGTCTCGTACGACACACAACATTATTGCCCTCGGCTATAATCAAATATTTTGTTTTGGTAAACAGTTTTTTTCACAGACTACCCACTATTACTTTATTATTGACCAAAATGATTTTTCATTCTTGAAGCAATCAGCTATAAGAGACTAGAAATTGTTGACAAAATGTCCTCAACGACACGTATGGAATCGCCCTCTAGCTATTTACCCTGCTCACAGAGGGAACATTTTAGCGATTGTTATGCGTCCTTTTATTTGACGATTTCTTTAATATCAAAGGTAAATCTACCGGAATAGTCAGCACGGCCCGTGTAACACATGGGACACCAGCAGCTACCTACGCACATTCGCCCGAGAGAGATTGGGAGAACGATAGTGACATTCCTCAAAAGGAAGCAGAAACGGGATGTAAAGATATCGCACGACAACTAATCGAAGATAACAACTTTATAAACGTAAGCTCTACATTCATTGGTATTGTTAAAAGTACTTACTAACTGGTATATTACGGAGCTAGTTAAGAGCAGGCAGTTAATATATCTTTGGCAATATTATTACTCTTCCTATTTTAGTACAGACATACTAAATATGTCTCATTATCATATAATCGTCTCTTTTTCTGCAGGTCATTCTTGGGGGAGGTCGAAATCAGTTTTTACCAGATGTAGCCCTAGACCCGGAGTACGGCTCTGAAAACGTGACTGGTCTGCGGAAAGACGGCGTCGATCTGGTCAAATATTGGCTCTCAGAAAAGGGATTGTCTGCGAAGTTTGTGTGGAACGAAACAGCATTTAAGGAAGTCGATATTCTATCAACAGAATACTTACTAGGTATTTTTTTAAAATAAACATCTTCTGTACCATGTTTACGTTGTTTTTATACATTTTCCCGTAGTTTCCGACCTACAAAACCACACACCAAGTTTAAACTTTTGACCTATAACACGTATACAGTGTTATCTGCTATAGGTTTTGAGGAAAAAAATCTAACTAGGACGCTGAAAAAACTCCTGAAGGACACTTCATACATGTAGGTTATAATGCTGGGTATGTCGAGTATAAACTATGTGACAATGCCCATGGCGTTTTTAGTCCTGTAGTTAATATCGAGTGTTTGTTTGCCGAATGATGAACCTGGAACGGAATTACTTGTCTGGGTAACCATGGTAACCTCGAGAAGTTCAAAGGATGCAAACTTCTCGGCCAATATTGTCTACTTTACATGTTTTACCACACACTAGCATCATTGAAAACAGATGGCATCAATGCTGTGACCTCAGTTATAAGCAATACAGGTTTATGAACTTAAAGAGAGCCACCACACTTATGTTTGTATTGTGATTTAATACTCCCAGGTCTGTTCGAACCAGGATTTATGAAATTCGAGAGTTTGAGAGCAACTGACAAGAGTGGGGAGCCCTCTCTTGTCGAGATGACACAAACAGCGATTCGATTGCTGAGCAAGGACAATGATGGATACTTTCTCATGGTTGAAGGTACCCGTGAAGAGTACCATACTCTTATTTTATTCAGGGTTAATTTATTCCTTAATGAAACAGCCACACCGGAGAAACCAACTCCAAATCGGTCGATGATATGCCAAAGAAATTAACATAATGTATTTGGTCATGTCGGTATCTGCTTTGCTGATCATGCTCATTCATACAATGCTTTAAGAATGGATTTACAGAAGACAAAGCGAGACTATAAAAACATAATTCAATTCATTTAACTGGAAACCATTATCGTATATATCACATTATCATAAACTAGACATTTAGTTTGCCTTGATATGGTCTTTAAGGTATTTGGGTGTTATCGCCATTTTAATGACGTCATGACATATATGAAGGTCAAATAACACATTTGAACATATCTATGATTCCTATTCTATCTGAATAAATACTGGTAATCAAATCAATGTATTTTTGACCAGCTGGACGAATCGACCACGGCCATCATTTGGGGAAAGCATACCTGGCTTTCCAGGATACCATAGCCTTTGATGAGGCAGTTGCCAAAGCTGTAGAGATGACAAGCCTCGAGGATACCCTCATCATCGTGACTGCCGACCATGGCCATAGTTTGAGTTTTGGTGGGGTTGCTAGCCGAGGAAATGCTATACTTGGTAAGCTGTCTATTCTTAATCGCCATAAAGGTTTACGCTACACCATGTTTTGAGTTCTAGTGGATAGAAGAAGTAAAAAACGGATACGCGATGAAGTGTTAGAAGTTAGAGTATGCTTTTCTGAGATGAGTGAAATTCTGAGGACTGTGAACCGGAAAAAGATGCGAGTCTTAAAGGAAACCAAAATCCAAGACGAGAAGTAAACTTATTGGAAAGAGTAAAATGAGAGGAACAATAAAAAAAAAAAAGTTTTATCAAAACGAAGTATGAAATAAGCAAGTTATGGGAGTTTGAAAACTCTTGTTGTGTTTCCTATGGGCATCCTCAAATTGGCAAACGTGCTTCAAAATGGCTGATTTTGTGGACAGCTCTTTATTTGTTTTGTACACAAATCTTTAGATTGTCCTTATTATCTTTCAAATGGCATCTGTCCTCCTTCTGAGCACAACATATGTCAGGGAGACATATAATTCACACCACATAAATTATATCAAGATTAGGACGAGATAATGTGAAATATGTAAAATACTGGGGAAAATCTGAAAATTTGTGTATAAAACAAATGGAAAGTTGTCCACAAAATCAGCCATTTTGAAGCACGTTTGCCAATTTGAGGATCCCCATAAAAGTACAAGACTTTTTAAACGTCCATAACTTGCTTATTTCATAACCGATTTTGATTTTTTTTTAATTGTTCCTCTCAGTTTACTCTTTCCAATAAGATTGCTACTCTTTTTGGGTTTTGGTTTCCTTTAAGTAGCTGGCAAGACTAGAACAGGTAGGGTTGAGTTGGTAAAAAGAGTTGTAGAGCAAAAGATAAAACTCGATATTTGGGGCTGGATGTTTGTATTCTGAACAGGATATTTCTACCTGCTTCATCTATCCACGTTTATTCGTCCATCTCTAGGATTTAAAACACATGACACATGGCTTTCCATACCATTATGTATACCTAAGATATATCATTGTTTCATTTCATACACTTGAATGACAGCGAGCTTTCATTAAGAATTTGTAAAATATATAAACATTTGTTTTTATTTCATATCATTTCGCTTAATCATCAGGTTACGATGACAGAGACAATGGCACAGATGATCTTCCATACCTGACCCTGACTTACGCCAATGGCCCGGGAGGAGTCAAGATAGCTGAAAGTTATTTCCAAACAGGGAAACGACCAAATCACTTCGATTCAGACTACAGTAAGATCCCCCTTTATAGTTATTGTAGTATTCAAAAGAAATAAAATCCAATTTATTTTTTTTCATATATTTTGGAGAAAGAAAACTTTAGGTGGATAACCTGTTCTTAACAGACAATAACATACCGAAACTACAGTCTAAATTTGGCTTGCGAAAAAGAAAATCAAAATCCTACGTTGAGTTTTTTTCTTCAAATAGTAATATACCTCTTCTGTATATATCTCGTATTTACTTTTCATTATTTTATTATAATTTGTTATTATCAATTTTACAGATGCCAACGATTTTCTACAAGACGCTGTTGCGCCATTAAAGTACGAGACCCACTCCGGCACTGACGTAGCGATCTACGCGCAAGGACCATGGGCTCACCTTTTCCACAGTACACATGAGCAGAACTACATCGCGCACGTTGTCCGTTACGCAGCATGCTATGTTCAAGGGGTTGAAAATGCATGCACACGTTCGCCGGAAAAACTCCCATTCTGCACTGGGCATGCGCATGCCATATATGCTACTAGTTTACCTTATACACTTCTCCTGATTGTTTTCACGTGGCTGATGGGAGGGAGACTTTTCACTGTCAATAACCAACTGCATTTGCCAGGACATTAGTGCAAATTAATATCGTTTTGATAAATGCATACAGATACATATATTATTATCCTCGTTTATTTGTTTAGTAAAATACAATTTTGCATAATATTTTGACAGAATCTGGATTTGTCCAGTCCAGATTGAAATAATTTATTGTTGCATACAGATCAAGTCCTAACGCTAAGACAATTTGCAGACTACTACCTGAAAATTCTGATACAATAACACACGCTGGATGCTTGTGATACTAACAAGGTTAATCGTTGATCTCCTCCAACCAGTGATGCAAACTCCAACCCATACAAATCATCAATTTGGCACAAATATTATGTATGATTACATAAATCATGGAGTTGATTATTAAAAGGCACTAGTTACAATTTTAGCTCTCTTTTTTAAACGACTCTTAGCGTGAAGGTTCCTTTTGTCACCATCTGTAATATGAGGTATGATGTGAGAGTGAACGCCCGAAAATGCACTCAAAAACCCAAATTTAGTCCTCCTAAAGTAATACCTATACAAAATATATGATCGGCAACACTTAATTTTCAACACCTCAATTTTATCCATTCGCAAAACACCCTCCCTTTTCAAGACTTAATTCCAATTCCATTTAATAACATTGAAAAAAAAATTTCAAAGACACACAGTTAAGTATCGACACTCTAGTTAATTTCATGAAAAGGGGGTTGCAATGACGTTCACTGCAATTCATGTACGATAATGACATCATTGGCATCATGATTCATTTATTGCAGCCATGTCTTACTACCTAGGCGTAAATCAAATTTTACATCATAGTAAAAAATATATCCTTGCTCTTGATTATGCAAGTCTAAATATAATTATACCACATAAAATGGTGTCAAATTATTTGGGAGAAAACACTCTTTCAAGGAATATAACTATGCCATTTTTCTCTTACTCACACGGTATAGCACAAATATGTTATCTTCATCAGGAACTATTATACATGACTAATTTACATGTAAGCAACCAGTAATCTATGTAGCAAGTACGCTATACAGTGTATACTCTGTGTAGTAAATGATCTAAACACGTAGTGTTGGGGCAAAAGGACATCCTTTATCAAACATTTTAATTTTGTTTTATGATCCCCGAAAATTTGACCCTAAACACGTAGCTTTCCGAGCAAAATAGCGTGACACCCTTTTTCATTATTTTGGTGTTTTGATACCCTTATCACGTTACGTACGTAACGTGCTCTATGGTGAAAAAGACATCCTTTTTACGTGTTTTTTTTTGTCGCGCATGGTATCAACTCGTCAATGTAAGTGGCCCCGGGACCCAAAAATACACACACGCTCTCATATCCACGTTCAGGAACGTCAGGCGTTTGGATTGTAATAGAGGTTTTGATTCAGAATAATGCAAAGGTAATGAATAGTGTTTTGTGTATTTAGTTATGAGGGTCAGGTTTTAGGTTTGGCTTAAAGGAGAATGCAACCTTTGGAACAAGGTAACTTGTGTGAAAACAGAAAAATAATGAAAACAGATCCATAAAAGTTTGAGAAAAATCGGACAAATAATGATAAAGTTATGAGCATTTGAAAATTGAGATCAATAATGCTATGGAGATCCTCACATTGGCAATGCGACAATGATGTGGATGTCACTTGTGAACTCTCCCCATTACTTTAGTATATATTTCTCTTAAGATGCATCTTTTATCACATCATCAGTAGATCATGTGTTTATCCGATAGGAGGCATGTAATACAGATTTTTAAAGAATAACAGTCAAAAATTGCATCATCTCCTGGAATTTGCTGAAAATTGAAAGTATTAACTTACAATTCTCTGTCGTCGCGACGTTTCACCAACCGCTGTTGGCTTCATCAGGCGAATGAACGCCAATTACGTGATTGGCGTTCATTCGCCTGATGAAGCCAACAGCGGTTGGTGAAACGTCGCGACGACAGAGAATTGTAAGTTAATACTTTCAATTTTCAACAAGTTCCAGTAGATGATTCAATTTTTGACCGTTATTTCAAGATTACTGGATGAATCATAATATTCATGGATTTTAAAGAATATATCATGGATAAAGAGACCGTATCACCTTAAAAAAAGCAAAAAGAGACATTTTGGGGGTATTGTATAGTCCATCAAATCAAAAGTTGTTCACATGTGGCATCACACATCCTTGTCGTATTGCCAATGGGAGGTTCTCCATAGCAGTAGTGATTGCAATATTTAAAAGCTCATAACTTTCTCATTATTTGTCCGATTTTTCTCAAACTTTCTTTGTTCTTATTCTTTGATTTTTCTGTTTCGACACAAGCCTATATATTTGTTCCAAGGGTTTCATTCTCCTTTAACGCGCAAATGTTCCATCTAGACTATTGTCATGGAACCAACATTAGAGGTTCAATGAATAAAACAAAACTTATGTTATTTTATACAATTGTATGCTATCCAAGTCAGTCTTTCTAACATACATGTATACACCAGTTCATGGTTAGCTAAGGATCAACTTTTCTCAAATGACCTTTGTAATTTTTTTTCATTAGGATATATAAGCACTATCATTTTCAAATGTAGATGTTGCGTAAGCTTTGCCGGTAGAGTATTCAAATTCTAAGAACAAAAGGCATTGTATTGACCAGGTGACTAGAAAAGTACATCAGGGATAAAGTTTGGAAATCTGTTTTATTGTCTACCTTTGGCACATTTGACTACTGTTTAGGCTTCTGTCAGATACCAGTGATTATGAAGGCTCTATTTATCATGTTTATTACTCTTCAGCTTGGATGGATAAAATGAATATTTTGAAAGAATACAAGAATAATTATCAAATCACAAATGCCTATGTCAGTGAATTTGAAAGCCACCTTTATTGTTTATCTCAAATGAACTTTTTCTGCTCGTGCGCAGTTTACAACCGTGAATAGGCTTATTCACGCACACACACACACATAAAAAACACGTAGACTCACCCATTACCTTTCTATTGTCTGTACATGGCAGATCCTTGAGGATTTCGTAGTCTATGATGAACAGACGCTTTGCGTTGATAGCTTGCTGGATCGTGAGTCCATCAAGAAGTGGTGTAACCTTTTCCTCTTCTACGGCAAACCTAATGTTTCCAAAACGAAAAGAAAAAAAGCTCTGTATTTATTGCTTTATATCATCCATACTTTTTTCGAAATCGATTCTTAATTTGAACATTTAAATTTTCGTGGTTAGCATTCTGTATTTAAATGTGAATTTACTCTTGATTGCGATTGTGTTTTGATACAAAAAAGATGGTAAAATATATATAAATTGGGAAGGGTTTAATTTTCTTATCAATAAAAAAGTGAGTTATCAATTTTCAAAAACATTTGAATTTGTGACGTCATTTGCGAACAGCAGCTCCATTGTCATGTAATCTTGATTTCAAAACTAATTGTTTCTTAACATGCTTAATGACTGAGTATATTTTTCTTATACAACCGGGTATTAAATGATGATTATTATGATTCGATGAATGTACAAATGTAACTGCTTTCAATTTTCTGAGAGAGGTACATCAAATGTACAGCATATGACCAATGAGGGAGTTGCTCGAATGAGAAATAAAATCTAAAAGTTCATGTCTTTTTCAATTTTTGATAATTTTTCGCTAAATCCACCATGTGTAAACCGGCAGAAATTTTATTTTGTTCTTCTGCTTTTATTAAAACCAACATCTAGGAAGAACTTTCCCTTTAAATATGCCGATGAATGTTTCACAATCCAGAATTTAACACATATTGAAAATTGTATCTAGTGCTTTTCAAGACAAGTTTGTGTACAAAAACAAATACAAATCTAGGGCCCCCTTT
The DNA here is from genome assembly GCF_018143015.1 of Lytechinus variegatus. Classification (NCBI taxonomy): domain Eukaryota; kingdom Metazoa; phylum Echinodermata; class Echinoidea; order Temnopleuroida; family Toxopneustidae; genus Lytechinus; species Lytechinus variegatus. The sequence continues at coordinate 4,363,163 of NC_054753.1, forward strand.
TTAATGCTCCAAGCATATCCGAAGAATCATTTTATTTGAAATGCGTTTTACTTACATTTTTATTTTTCATCATAGTCATATGTTCTCTGTGTTATTGCTTAATCGTAGTCCCTTGTTTATTATTATTATTATTGCATGATGATAATTTCAGATATGTAATAACATTGTAATTATAAATATAAACTATAAATATGCAACGTGAAAGTGCTGAAATCGATGTTGTTTGTCACTGCGACATGCTCAAAAAGCAATCAATCTTGTGGGAAAGTAATTACGCTTTTTTGTTGCGTTACTAGGTAAACAAAATTAAATAGCAACAAACAGGAAAATCCCTCCTTTTGGTTTCAAGTACGAGCTCAAAACACCTTTTTTTTATTCCGAGTATAAGCTAAGGTCGTGTGGTCCAGTGGTTCGAGCATTGGACAAATAATCGCAAGGTTGTGAGTTCGAATCCCAACTCTGCCATTGTCTCCACTTTGTCGTTTATTACGTCAACCACTGTGACTGATTAACCTAGATGTAAAATGTTTCCAAGGTAATTGGTTATATACCAGCTGGGCGTTTACCAGCAAAAAATGCTGTCCTGCCGATTTCCTACGGGAGTTACCACAAACAGAAACAGAATTAACTTATTTTTTATGAAATGTGGTATAATTATGACAAGCGACTTACTACAAACCTCCTAATTTAAAAGAAATAGGCCTATCATCTCACGTGGTAATACGAAATACACATATTTGAATAAATTTTTTTTTTTCAAGTTGGACTGCTGGGTATACCCTGATTGTAAACGACTCTAAACTTGATTTCTATTAATTGACCTTTTGATTATTTGATCATGTATACAATATCCACGATATCCTACTCCTAATCATAAACCAAAAGCGCTAACAAGGTAAAAAAAATGAGATGACATGGAGATGTTTAAACCGATTTGATTTAGATAGGGATAGAGCCTCCTTGATCTGGGGCTGCACAACGGCTGCCGGTACCACGATCAATCGGGCAAAGCAAAATGTTCGGAATATTTCGTTTCAGGTCTATCATGTCTATCTCGATTTCGTTGCACCATACATTTGGATATGGATATGAACCACTTTAGAATTTGGACAATTTATCCATATAAATTCAAGGTATATTCCTCCCCATTTCTATTACTACGTTGAGGTTTTAGGTTTGGGTAATTCCCATGTGAGGCAAATATGAACCTATTTTTTCCTTAGTCGCAACCATTGGAACAGTAACTATGAAAAAAATCAGAATGATCAATTTGCATTTATTAGTGGTAATCATGTCTATTTCAATTAATGACTTCTGATCAAGGGATGTTAAGCGCTATATTAACAAGCATAATTATGATTTACTAACATCAAGTGAATCTTCTATTCTTTAGAATTGTAATGAGCTTTTGTTTGTTCAAAAATGCGAGGTGTTAACTATACTTATTGGGTATCTTAGTGCTTAGTCTGATCTGCTTTGGATTGCATCCTGTTAGTCGCTTTATCCCAAATTCTCGATCCTCCTTCCAGTTCTTCAAACCCTTTTAATAGATGATGATAATGATAACAATAAATGATTTATGACTATGGATTTATATTACCCCCCCCCCCTTGGGTTACTTTGATATTCTAAACGAAGGAATTAGTTTCACTTTTGATTTGAAATGTTCCTGTGATGATATTTGATTTGTTTCAAGTTTTATTTATTTCTTTATTTATTTTATTTCCAGTTAAACAAGAATATTTACAGAAGGAACAAATTACCACCGAGTAGTCTGTGCCTGAGGACGAATAAAAGAAAAACTAGTTTATGAAGCTCTCCTAACTAGTCGGGGCTTACAAATATACAAAAATAGAATCTGTGAAAATGGCAATATATGTTTAGATGCATTGCTTATTAAAAAAAAGAACTCAATTTAAAGAGTGTTTGTTTCCATATGCAATTAAAGTCAATATGAAATGTACATGTATTTAAATGAACAACGTTATGCTATTATCAGATAGTAAAGAATGATCTGATGGAGTTACATTAATTGTATTGTGAGAACTTGAATGCAGTCCGACCTCTCTTATCCGGCCTCCCCTTATCCGGATTTCTCTATTATCCGGACACACACTTGCCGATACTATTTTTATTCATTCTAGTACGTGAGGAAATGAGATTTAAATCTTAACCCAATCCTATACGCAAACTCACTTTGATTACATATATTTTCCGATATAGTCTATCTACAACAAAATTTTTTTTCATGAAAATACCTCACCCAAATCATCGAAAGAACTTAGGCATGATAATTTTCAGTAAATCAGGGCGCAGCACAAACATTTCATCACGTTTCTCTTTTTGCTTCCCGAGAAAAACAACACATGTCTCGCAAGCTAACGTTAGGCCTCAATACGAACAGCGCCGTCTACCATGTTTGAGCCTACAGTCAGTGTAACAATGGCTAACATTGCGAAGCTGCGATACCCGCCACGATGATCTAATTGTAAAATTTAGTTTCATCGAGTCACTCTCTTTCTTTCGAGGTATGCTCGATGTATCCCTCAATCATTTTAGCAGGTAATCTATCCGGATAAGAGAGGTCGGACTGTGTTGCCATATCGTAGAATACGTAATGGTCAAACTTGACAACCATGATCATGCGACAGAGCATGGACCCTACTAGTAGGATCCATGTACAAAGTAACACAACAGTAAAAATATAGTATCTAAATAATTGTCAGATACGTGTATGCAATATCAGAGAGAGAAAGAGAGGGAGAGGCGGGGAGGGAGAGAGAAAAGAAGAAGAAGAGAGGAACGAAGACATGACAGAGTTTAAAGAACTGCGGTATAATGAAATGATAGAGAGAGAGGTAATAAAGAGACAAAGCATGACATAAACAATGCAAATTCTACTACCATGAATACTGTAAACAGTTAACTAGCGTAGGAATAAACATTATGAACAGTACAAGAGCAAATAATTGCATGACAGTAATTAACAAAATGCATAACCAAGGGTACAATATTTAAGCTAAGAATATAATGCTAAATACATGCCTTTTCGTCTGCACAGAATGAGACAAAATTAAGATGCAGTAAGAAGGGGAAAGAAAGAGGAAATGGAGACGTCTAATCACAGAGACAAGCTTTCGACATTCATTTAGAAGGTAAAATGAAAAAGGATTAAATATATAGCAATGGATATTAACCGTCGGTATTGGGAAGGCAGGTTCTTTGTAGAGCAATTCAATATCTTCCAGGGATCCCCACTTCTCATTAGAGAGGCGTAATACGCCCGCAGCCTTGGCTCGAAGATGCATTTTAGTGTTTATGGAATTCAACTACAGTATGAATCAGAAAGAAAGTACCAATAATTCTCACAAGTTGGCAAAGGTACTCGAAGGCTGCTTATAAAAAGGGGGGTGTCACATCGGGCGGTTGTTTCATGAAGATGTTCGTCAAGTTAACCACGACTTTACGGCCAACAAGATTATGTTCTTAATTGCTCACAAGATTATCATGAAATTTAAGAAAAGGTCATCAATCGTGCTTACAAGAGTCACAAACATCTTTACACATGAAAGCTTTGGCTAATTCCCTAATCACACATACATACACACACACACATATATGTATATATTTATATATATTATGTGGAAAAAATACACACACAAATAATAAAAAAAAAGATTAATGTTAAATTTTGTTAAGATTGTAGATTAAAGGGAGTCACACGTAAAATGCAACATTCTGACCGGTGCAGTCTGGTAATATAAGCTCACTTGTATAACATACTTATTTAATACTAAAACTACTATAGGAAGCAATCTAACAGGGCTTTTTTTTGTTCTAGCCATTTCTTTAAAGGCACAATGGCTACAGAACAGCATGTAGTTCCCTCCTAATTTAGTTTTATTGCATAAAACTAAAAAAAATGATTTACTTTTTAAACTCCACAATGATCCCTTCCTACTCCTTGAGCATTTGTCTTTATACTGCTCGCCAGAATAGATAGCATACACAAAATGACAGCATATCTCGTCTTTGATTGCGGGAGCTGTGCCTTGCAGGCCTATGTGTGAACGATTGGTTAAATTATTTTGTAGTACATGTACATAACGTTTCCGGTGAATCTTTATCTCTATATTTTCATTAAATGATCATTAATCCGTGAAACGATGAATAATGTTTAAGACACTCTTACCAATAATAAATGAAATCATATTCGATATTTTTTATCGATAGAAATATGTGAAAAATTCAAATTAAAGCAAATTTTAACTTGTGTTTACTCAACCGTGAAATTTAGCCAAAAAAAGTTGTATCGTCTTTTCGAATGACTATTTTTCAGAATTGTGGAGTTCGTTCCAATATGATAGAGTGGAATCTAACTCGTGATACTTGGCTTGTGGCTTTTGAAAAGTGACAATTTTGCCTTCTGGCGGTGCTCACTGAAGCATGGCGTAAAATACGACCATAACATTTACTCAGGGGGTAGCTTATAAAATTACCTACACGCCCATGTAAAAATATATTAAAAACTCGCATTGGTTCGGAAATTATTGATGTTTGTTTAAGGGGGGACTTACTTTTTTGTTGTGTATAGATGGGAAAGCGCCACCACCACTGAACACAACAAACCACCATGACCACCGGGTAAATTGCGAATGAGTCCGCTGCACCCAAGCCCTCTTCACCTCATTGGTTTACCCTCATTTAGTCTAATGTCATCCCGTCCATCAGCGTTTTGTCTAACAACGATTTGGTCCGATAAATATTTGTTCCAATCATCACTTCGTCTTATCACCAGTTTGTCTATGAAAAAAAATCGTCTCATAAACCAGTTGGTCGATTCGATTTATTTTCATTTATTTTGCCCAATTTATTTATTTTGCCCAATTAACACAGATCCAATACGACCAAATGATATGTGGACTAAATGGCTACTGGACCAACTGGTTTTTAGACGAAATGGTGAGTGGACGAAACAGCAATTACATGTAGACCATGTGCATATTGAACGAACTGATGGTAGACCAAAATGATACAATAGGAGACCACTTGACAATCGGATGAATTAGCATTGGACCAAAAAAAAACCGTCCCCGTGCTTCACTATAAACTCAAAGATTTTATAATAAATTATCCCATCATTCATCAATGGGAAATGGTTGTTCATACTTACATCGTCTTTGACAGCATACGTTTCAGTTGGCGGAAGGTATCGAAGCTATAAAACAGGAAACAAATCAGCAATCATGGTAATGTTATTCTAAATTTGAAGACCTTTGGAATCGGTAAAAAAAACCTTTTGAGGCACATACAAAACCGCGAACAAGGAAACTAATGAAAGGTGTGATTTGTTTTTTTTCACAATTGTCGGATGCTATTTGTCCAATATCGAATTAAGCTTCAAAATGCAACAGTTAATATTCATAATTCATAGTGGGGCTTGTGGAAGTAAAAATGAAAATGGGGATAGTTAAGATTAGAGCAAAATTTCTACAGGAAAAAGGGATTTATCATAGCATAAACCTCAAACGAATAAGTAATATGGAAATTGTATTATCATCTCCAGTAATATTTGACTTGGCCTTGTTTGGTGTCTGCTAACTGAAGTTCATTATGGAATAATTTCTTATGATACTATATTTATTGCGAAAAAATGCATTATTAACTGGAGGATATTTTTTAGGGGGCCGATTGGATTTGAAAAGGGAGATTCCCAAGATAATTCTCAGAGAGATAATTGCGAGCTAAAAACTAGGATGTTCCTCCTCTACTCACCGAGAGCATGCCAGTGACTATATGCCACATTGGTTGATAGTTGGCCCTCTTCCATTCCAGTTCAAATCGACGTTGGTTAATGTTAGGATCATCTTGCGGAAGTAGGGTATCATACTTCTGTAGCTTGACCGGGAACCCAGCACGAATCCAACGATGAATAGGAAACATATCAGTTTCTTGCGATGCCAAGTTTTCTATCCGAATGAACTCACAGTACCAATCATCCCCCGGAAGGCGACTGTCCCGCCAGAGTTCGATAAAGGTGGGCTCCCCAAAGTCGTCATCCCCGACGGCAATATCGAAAACATCCATTTCCCCGTGTTTGAATGCATCTCGGGAGTCCTTGTTGAGCTCAAAGTCTTCTGAACGCTTTCCATCTTGGTCATAGAGAGCGATGAAGACTGGAAACTCTGTCCCCATGCCTAGCCGTTCACCAGTCTTGATGACCGCCTTGTATTCTGCGCCTCGATTCTTGATCTGTTCTTCCATGATTCTTTTAGACAACTCTTGGGTAACGACCCCGGGGATTAGCTTTATGTTCGATTGCACCCGTCAGGGTTGTCTTTATAACAGTTCGTCGATAAACCAGATAAGAATCAGGGTTTTTCTATAAACAAGTGTAAGGATTAGCACTGAAATGTCGAAAGCCCGAATGGGTTTGTATACTCTTAGATATCTTTAAAAGTTTATCGATAAAAAATATGAAGATAGGATCGAAATATTATAAACTGTTCTCCGGTAGAAACTTTTGGATTAGCTCAATTTATCGTGAACACAGTGAAGATTGACTCGTAGGCATCGATATTTATATTCAGTTTATTGATATGGTTTATCAAGATTTCCTAATCTACGATTTCAACAAGTTTGATCACTTCTTGGTCACGTGTTATAACACGGAATATTCCACAATTCGGGGGTAAATATTCCATTTACCGATTTGAAAATACGTTGAATTGTACGGGGTCGTAGCTCATAAATATTCATACAAAATTTGAAGATTATATATATATATATATATATATATATACATATATATATATATATATATATATATACATATATATATATAAACCTATATATATATATATATATATATATATATATATATATATATATATATATATATATACATATATATATATATATATATATATATATATATATATACATATATATATATATATATATATATATATATATATATATATATTATCAACTCATCTCGAGATGTTCCTGGACTTCGATTGCTTCAAATTACAACACCAATATGATTCATCTGTCATGTTTTTAAGAGTGGAATAGTCTAAAACCAACACAGTGAATATCAGTGTCTGTTATTGTGTCGTGTTTGGGCTTGGTTAAAGAAAAACATCATCACAGAAACTAAAAGTTTTGTTTACAATTCAACAAGGAAGCATTTAATCAAATTAAATATACTCAAGTAAAAGTTTGGTTAATACGATAGCAGGCTTTGGAGGGAGTTTTTCTGGAATAGGCCTACTGAGGTTTTATCTCTAAGATGATACATATATGTTACTTGATGCATATGATTCAAGTCTAAGTCAATATTGTGAAGTCTGGACGTTAAGCTTAAAAAATATTATTAAAAGAGAAAGGTGATATAACGTTTGATGTAACATTTGACCAAACCAAATAAATGCGAATAAAATTCATTCGATTTCTTAATATGTTTCTCAAATTCATTCTCATTGGCTTCCCGCATGAACTTATGGGTATTTTTAATGATATTCTTGTTATTATTTGTTATTATGCCCTCTTTAATGTGCTGATATTTTGAGTTTTACTTTCTAAATATTTCTTTGCATCGTTAGATTGTCCTCGATGTACTCTTTCACTATTTCATATTATAAAATAATTGTAAAAATCTACCCTACATTCCTTCTTGCAAGAGGCCGACCAATTATTCTCTTACCGTCAACTCATTGGAAATAGCCAAATAACATAACTTTTATCTTTAAGAAGCATCGTTGCCGATGGATATTTGCCATGTATCATCTTGCTATACATGTAGTAAATGATTTAGGTCTCTTAAACATCATAAGATACCTAATTGATACAAATTCCCTTAACCTTAATTGCAATACGAATGCAGTCAATTTTACTGTCTAGTACATGCACACAATTTTTTTCCACTATTTCATATATGAAAATAGTTCTCTCCCACTATAATTGTCTTTATATCAGACTCAGAGACTGCATATACATTAAATGTGTTTCACTTAAGATATTACTTGGCCAAAGAGTTTAAACAAAGGTCTGTTTATTTTTTTTTCGTCTAAATTAACGAAATATATCTCATCGATCAATAAATTTGGCATCCACTCTGAACCTCACCCCCGCATTTGCACACAAACTAATCGAAATCAAACTTACACCCCATCCCCACGCTGCCACCGGTAAATTTACTAGTATGTGATGAATTTCTCCTTTGAAAAAAAAAGAAAAAAAGAACTGTATGGATTCTTATACAGGTATAGTAAATATAATTTATTTAGGAATATAACTTAATTTTTTTATTATTTGTTTTCCCATCTATTGATTTCTAAAAATCTGTTCTTTCGGTCTTTCGATGTGAACGTTCGCCTATATGGTTTGAAAAAGGAGTAAAATATGGTCTGAATGGTTTACTTGCTATCGTAACTCCAAGAGCAGCTTTGTGAAACCGTCCCTTGGATTGGCGGAAATATCCTCTTACAGGATGCGGTATAACACTGAATCGGTTAAAAGTATGAAGTATCTCCTTCATGCCTTCACTATCAAGGTTAAGACTAGAGGGGCAGACCACTATCTACTACCATCTATTTGGTAAGTAAATTTCAATTCTTCCTTTGTGAGATTATTGTTTTCTTTGCATTCTGTTTTAGAAAATCAATTGAATAATTGATCGAGTGGATGCCTTCAACTTCGTCAGCTTTTGACACAAAGATTAAAGAAGGCCGTCATGCAAAGTAATCGGGATATCATCTATTACACAAATGTTACATGTTGTCCAAGTGACAAAATTCGAAATGAGTGAAGTCGAATTTTAACGTGTTTAATATTCCGCCTGAGTTGAAGATTCAAACAGAAGCATGGGGTCTTGACAATCGCATATTTACCTGTTAAACAAGATGAGTGATAAAGATTGAATATGCATTCGTAGATATTCAGACGATAATTAAAACGAAATTAAGGACGGAAACATCATGTGTTTTTTCTTATTTTAATTGTGGTACAGCTATGCAAGATAGAGTTACTACAGAAGAGATTTACGAAAGGATCGGTTTGGACTAGGATTTTGAATACTTGGGAGAGGCGATGTTGACAGTCCGGTGGAGTGTTTTTATCCTTTGCGCCATTGCGCAGGGATGTACGGGTGAGTGTGTATAAAACATTGAATGGATTCTGATTATAATTACCACGACGACGAGAATGAGGCTTGTCGGTCGCATAGGTGATTCTTGAGATGGGGGGGGGGGGGTGAGGAAGACGAAATAGCAGTAATTTCAGTGACGAGAATATATGTTTTGTATGTTTTATTTATTTAAATACTGGATAAAAAAACTGCTTTCAGTCGCAAGGCTGTTTTTTCAGCAAGTCCGTACATAGAAGTTGAAACACATAAAGCAATAAATTATAAATGATGAACGAATTAATGAATACAAACATTTGAACAGACATAAATTACATGACAAAAATAAAGATTTGAGATAAAAGAATAAGAACTAAAAAGCAACAAAAAATATATAAAAAATATGTATACATGTACACATTTAAAACATAAACAAAAGTACAAACAATATACATGATAAAAAATGAAAACAATACAATGGTCAGAATCTCAGTCATTTATAATTACGGAAAGCTAATTAGAAATATATTTGATAATGATTGTAAATTTGAAATTATGGATACATTTTATGATATCGTGCAATAAGTTAACAATTGATAACGTGATACTTTGCGATTTTATAATGTAATAATTCATTTGTAATCATCCTATTAATTCGAAATTGAAAATGCAATGATGTAATAAATATACCGATATGTAGCGATAAATAAATTAGACAATTTCGACCCTAAAAATAATATTTGCATGTGGCCATTGCGAACTATTAAATAAGTAGATCATATGAGGTAAGGTTTCGAAAGTGAGTATATAAAGAACAAGAAATCCAGTTTTATTTGAATTTTATTTCTAACAAATCATGTAAACAAGGTGTAATGGGCCTGATTAAAATACAAACTGCCATTTCACATCATGACTGTGGATTGTACATAGAATAAACAAAAATAGAATAGCGGCAAATTTTAGTGGTAAAATTTTGATTATTACATTTTGAAGCATTACATCATTGCATTTTTAATTTCGATAAATACGATTATTACAAATGAATTATTACATTATAAAATTGCAAAATATTATATTATCAATTGTTAACTTATTGCACAATATCACGACATGTATTCATAATTTCAAATTGAGTAACAGCAACATACTATTAATAGTTGCTATACATTGAAGTGTAAGGTGTATTAACTAAGGGGAGGGTGCATGGGGCTGGATGTTATGACCGTATACTTTTATTTCTCATTGTTTTGATATGTTAGTTTTATATTATGTATAATTTATCTTTGTGTAATTTTATTTTATGCTATATGATAACCCCTCGATAGACCAGCAGCACCAGGAATGATGATGTTGAGTAGGGCCATCCTACCGTGATTTTTTTTCATTTATCAATTCACATGTAACACATGTATTTTATTTGTTTCTTAACGGAAATAAGTTCGATTCAATTCAATAATCAAATCCAGTCGTCAGTCATCAACTTGAGTTTATCCTGTATTAACCAAGAGTTCAATATGAGTTTAAATAAAATTTAATAATTTTGTCATGAATGGAATGGGGTTGTTTTGGAATCGATTAGTACGGCACCTTGGACATGTTATATAGGATTTACCTAATTAAATGTATGGATAAAGAGTTTTACTATTTGGAGTATTTTTCTTAGGGTACACAGGGGAGAGTTGTACAAAAGTGACATACGACTCTTGCTCGTATTGCCAATTGGATGACCTGAATTACATTAGTGATCTCGACTTTCAAATGCTCATAACTTTCTGTAATACTGTTTGTTCAATTGTCCTCAAACCTTCGTTTGCACACGAGCTTATTTGTTCCAAGTGTTTCATTCCCTTCCAAGGGCGTTGTACACCGCAACACATTAAGATTATGGAGTTATTGCGGGTTACTTAAAAAAATAACCAAATGGTATTCACAAAAAGTGTTGACCCGCTTGTATTAACACCTTCACTTTCCACCCACCCCAACCCCCCCCCAAAAAAAAAAGAAGAAATATATGATTTTGATAGTCTTTAAATTAACTAATTCGATTTAAAAACCCATGTAGTGATACTGTGACTTTGAATTATTACAATGATGCTAAATCAGACGAATGTGGAGCGTTGTGGCCCAATCTTCAGCAAGAAACTTAGCCACATGTCATTCTGTTGTACTCAACCCAGGTGAGGTGAATGGGTACCCGGCAGGATTAATTCCGTGAATGCACGGGCGCTGAACAGAAAGGCAGCCCGAGCTAAAGCCGGTGTAATAATGATAATAACAACACGCCTCGAAATAGAATATTTCTAGATAGATGTCGCTACATAGAATCTGATGCCTATTATTATTATTATTTTTATTATTATTTATGAAAGGGAAGATTTAACCCCAATACGATAAGGATCTGAACAAAAGTATACAGAATAAAGTAATACAAGAGAAAATGATCATAAAAAATGATTTTACCAAGACCTATGTCAGATCTAGCAAATACTGTACACTTGTGGAAAGTTAATAGCCTTTAAATTCTTAAGTATCATGTTTATTGTCGTATTACGTAAGAATAAAAATCTTGTAAATATTTCACTGTGTAAAGTTTGTTGTATTTTGTTGACAGAAAAAAATATATTAAAATATCATCTAATTTAAAAATATGAATAATATCATAATTTCATATCATTCAATAAAGTATTTAAATAAGTAAGGTTTAAGAAATAATACCTTGTCCTCCATGTTCCACAGGAGTAAGTGAATTAGATTATGTTAAATAAATGAAACAAAATCTACTTAAAACATGAATTACAACAGTCGTCACCTGAAAGATGTTATTTCATCCCATTCTTCATAAGAACGTATATGTATATTATACAAGTCCGCACACGAAAGTGTAAAAATAATAAACATACACATGTAACACAAAGCGCGAATAACAAAGCAAGCAAATTATTTTGAAAAAAATTGGTCAGCAAGTCATCTTAATCATCTTGATTTAAAGCTTTGAAGAATGAGACATTTTATAGTAAGACATATTTGTCATTTAAGATAAATTGAATTGATTATAAATTGTTTGCATGTTTATGGAAAACAAGAATAAAAGAAAGAAATTATAATAAAGTAAGAAAGAAAGAAAGAAAGAAAGAAAGAAAGAAAGTAAGAAAGAAAGGAGAGAATTATTTTAATAGTTAATTTACCAAAAAAATAAAACCCAGCCTAATGATACAGTCAGAACAAACGCACTCCAGGCAAATCAAAGCTTAATTTACGTTCTATCGAATTGAATATCAATGGTCTGTGTGGATTCGGTTTCGCTGGTGTAACTGTCACATTGATCACTGAACTCGTATAGTATGTACCGGCAGGCAAGCTACGTATCGGAAACCAGAGGAAGCTATCAAATAATTTCCTTGTCCCAGTTTCTCAAGATGAAGATCGATTTCAAGGAAAGTCCACTTCTGAAGTCCTTTGCCTCATATTTAGTTGTAAACAGGATACAGTAAGGTAGATGTAGGAGTGAGGGCCATGTTCAAGTTGATTTTGGAATAATCACGGGTATATACGCAGCTGTGTGTGGCATAGTGGTGTTCGAGATTTAAACATTAAGTTACACACTGACCAGTGACGTAATTCTAGTCCCAGCAATGTAAAAGATGGGGGAGATATATTGATTGACAAATATATTGATAGGGTTGAACAAATAAAACCTTTTGGGGGAATTCAATTTCAAACGAGTGTATTATGTTGCCATTTTTACTGCTAAAACAAATCTAATAAGTATTTTGGTTTATTTCTTATACACATCATTCCAGGCTATATACACCTGTACGTTATATCTATATTGTCTTGAACTCAACTAATGTAGGAACAAGGAAAATCTTTATGTTTATTCGTATTTTGTCTACAGCAAGTATCCTTATCATCAATTTCATTGATGCCGAACAGGTCCATCATATCATCATGGGGAATATGACACGATACATTGTGTTGATATCAAAACTACATGTGAAACATCCATTCTGAATGATTATCAAGACTGTGATTTTGTTGATATAAACTAACTTGATGAAAAGCAAGTAATGAATCTATTGGCTAGGAACCCTTTTAAACGTTGGTACTGAATTGATCATACATTCGATCATTCAGGGGCCCGGCGTGTCATCAAACATGTCAAAGGGCTTGTCATACGTATTATCCGACAAGGAAGTTGTTTCACAAAGATTTAAGTATGACTTAGGTCGCACTTAAATGTCGACGCGTACATGATATGTAACGCGCAATCTTATTGATCAATACGCAGTAGTGCGCATCCTCTTGGCATGATCTGACCAATGCTGTCATGCCTTTTATACTGCGCGCAACTAGACATTTAAGTGCGACTCTAAGTCATACTTAAATCTTTGTGAAACACCCCCAGTACTGTATTATCTAAGAGCTACTGTGGTAACAATTACTATCAGCCAATAATGCTCAAGGAAAGTTGTCAAAGCTGACAATTTGTCGGATTAAAATGTTTATTAAACCATGGGTTGTTGTAGGTCCGTGATAAAATGCTTCAATGATTCAACCTTGAAGGACTCATTGGCTTGTAAGGGGGGGGGGTGATATCCCTTTTTAAGACAGAGTATAGAAGAAAGAATTATACCTGCATAAACAAACGTATCTTGCTAAAGATAAGATAAAGGCATATGTGTAGTGGATATGTTAAAAGTAAAAATATTTAGACTACATTATGCACGTTCATGGAATAAAGGTCTGTTCTAGCATGTATAGCTTTCCATTAAATAAGTATATCTTATTTGGCTATTAAATATCTAATCGTTCCTGAAGTAAAAAGTGAAAATATATTTCATTATAATACAAAAACAGATGAAGCATTTTTGCAGATAAATAAATCATTTATCTTTTGTGAATAACTGCAATTTATAAAAGTAATGATCACAGTTTACATTTATAGTAGGCTAAAGGTTCATACGTATTGTCTGTATAATAATTATTGTTTCAAAAATATATTTTTATGTATGTCATCATAATAATGCTTTTAGAAAGGGCAAACATTTTCAAAAGCTTTATTTTTCCCGTAATGGCAATATCCCTTTGCCTATGCCATATCAATAATTTGCACATTACATAATGTTTGCGATATAAAAAGATGTGAAATTTGCCGGTACTTATACACAGCTGCCTAGTAAACTGATCCCGGAACATTCATGTATGAAGTGATATCATGGATATCGAGTAACGCTAAAATTGACAGGGTGTGGTTTTCTAGGTTAATGACTATTCTATATGATTTACTGCACTGTGGGCACATTGCAAAGACGTATAATCTTAGCAGTACGATGTGACATGAAACATACAATCGATTGATCTACCGAGCGTAGTTATAAGTATATGTCAATGATGTACACAAAGTGAAATAATTGTAAATATCAAGCGTTTCCACTGTGACTGCAAGTTGTATCATTCAATCGGTATCGAACATGATCGTTGAGGAAGTGATCAGGGGAGCTTTTCATCAATATTTTCATCCGACAAGTTGTCAGATCTGACATCTTTCCATGATTTTGATTGGCTGAGAGGCACTGATCCTATGGTAACTGTCGGATAAAATGGGACTTGTCGGATAAAACGTCCGACAAGTCCTTTCATGAAACGCCCCCCCCCCCCCCCCCTGGTATATATATTTAGGGAAGAATCAGAGTCCTATTATTCCTTATACTGAATAACGGCCATTCTGATCGCTTACCGATTATTTTTTAGAAAATAAAACAAACGGTTTATGTCTGCATTATTTTGTCATGTTTGTGCATGTTTGCAGTGCATATAAAAAGAGTAGGCCTATGTGTAAATAAAGAAACTACTGATCTTAAACAGTCCTTTAATGTGTCAACAGTCACAACCTCGGTTACATGTTTTATTTCTTGATAGATAATTAAAATTTCCGAGAAATTTGAAAACTGGAGAAGGACACCTAGATCCTGTAACATATAAGACTTAGCAATTGATCTACTGGCTGATACTTATCAAAACATAATAATCAACGCACTCTGTCAGAAATCCTTCCTACGATTATTCAGTAATTTTATAATTCGAGGTTCTGAGTGATCATATCTCAAATTTGTGACTTTTTTGTAAGTGATACCAACAATAAAGAATATATTCTTCGAAAAGAAAAATTATACAATACTACAAAACTTTCATTTCCTCGTTTATATTTTTCCGCGTTTATGAAACCAAATCTATATCATCACATATTTCTCCTCCAATAAAACGAGTAGGAACTAATTATTTCCTTGACAATGAACTCGTGGTTATTGAACTAGTAAACCCTAGCAGTGGTTATTTGTTCACTCGATATACGTTTTAAATAACTTGTCTAATCATATTTACCGATAAACAAAAAGGCTGTACAAAGAACTCAATACATACAGCACTTATAAGAACATATGCATGGTTACCAGATGAACTATTTCGGACTTTTCGCCATTACGGATAAATTCCATTGAAAATGCAAGAACAACGACATATTTGAAAGTGTTTGTCCGTTGCGAATCTATATCGGTTGTCCCAGTCCACCAACATTATTTTGACAAAGGCTGCTCGACTCTCTCTAATATGATCTTAATTGCATTTTCTAAGGTAGTTTCCTCGCAGTATGCAAATATTCAATAACTTTTTTTTATTTGTTATCCGATTTTGATACAATTTTCAGCATTTTGCTCTTTTAATTTTACTATATTTAGTGAGATATAAATATATTCAGTCCGGAGCATCCCTTTAACGCATCTCCTCCATGTGGACATGAATGGGATAGGCGACACCGCACTTCCGGTGTAACCCTCTTCTCGAAGTTGGTTGAATATTTCGATTTGATTCTGATTTGAAATAACCATAGAATTTTCAAACTGCCCAAGCATTGTCAAGTGGAGTAACTCCTTCTGAACTCCGGAGAAACTCCACTTCGGCTGTCAGCATGAAAGTGCCTTTAGTGACACAGAGTAAATTGGTCACTCTGAACGCTCATGAGCATTTCACACTCCCATTTACAATGTTTACACACGTGCTACATCACAGCTCATAAGAACCATTACAAATCAATCCCTCTATATACACAATTCACTGAGATTAATCAATATAAAAAAAAATATTTGATACGTTTATGGGGTACTTGTCCAGCTCAAACAAAAAATTATGTGACCTGAAATTAGACCAACAGCAATTTTGGTCAGGCAACAGCATGCAATAAATATGGGAACTGCCTTGCCGATAATATTCATTAAAAAAAAGTGCATCCTAGCATCTCCAAATACCAAGGTATTAGAGAATATGCAATGGGAAATATTTGTATTTTCATAATTTCATACAATTTTTCCCCCTTTTTTTTTGGGGGGGGGGAATTTCGATGAATTATCTCTATTTTTATATAAACATGTTCGAAAGCATTACGAGAGGACGAATTGCCCACGTATGTCCAAATACATTTGTGGGCAAGACAAAATGTATATCAGGAAATTCCTTAATGGTATCAACTAGCAATTCTTGAAAGCAGGATTTGATCATAAAAATGTTGTTACAGTCACAATACTATCACATGTCACACTATGTATTTTTCCCCTGGAATTACAGCTCAATTATTATTCCCACACGGAACGGCAGAAGGGGACGCTCTTCTTGCTAAAGGAGATGATGGGAACTCTGGTGAGATCGTTATCTCCACCAATTTTTCTTTATTTGGCGTCGATTACAAAAACCTATATGTAAGTAGAAAGTTAAATTAGTAGGCCTTCCATGGATTTTTTTAAAGAGATTCATGATTTTATGGTAGCTCTAAGCTATGGATTTTACCCAAGATAGTTTTTTTTCCTAATGCTTTCTTTTAATGAATGTTATATTGTCTTCAAAATTAAATGTTTAATAATTTAACAGGGGCCCGTTGCAGAAAGAGTTGCGTTTAAACGCAAGCCAAAATCAATCGCAAGTCCCAAATGCGCGCTGTTCATTGGTTGAAAATCAACTTGCGCATGACTTTCAGAGTTGCAGTTTATTGCAACTCTTTCTGCAACGGACCCCAGAACATGTTACAGGTTTTTGATTGAATACCTATTTCACAGTTATTTTCTATTCATACAGCCATGGAGCTATTGAAGACATACGATACAGCGTAAACTTTCACAGTCATCATTTGATTGACTTCACCTGACAAAAAAATTTAAATGCCTGGATTGTAAGCTCTGGTTTAACTTAAACCATGGTCTTGTTTAATTCTGAGCTATTAGCCCAAAATATAACAAATTGTGAGCTCATAAAATGTAATGAGTTTTTTTTCTCAAAAACTTTGATGGAAGAATTTTTTTTAAGTTGTCATTCTCGTTCGATTATGTTTGAAGTGAGCAGCAAAACGTTCTGTAAAACTGCATTAAATTGTATCTTTACATTTTTATAATTGAATCTAAACTTTTAGAGCTTGAATTAAGGTAATATTGAGTTCAGAATGGTAACCAATGCATTTGTATATACAGGTGACGTCATTCTCACTTTGCCTCCATTTAGTTACTTTCTTCTTACCCCCCCCCCGCCACCAAAAAATTAAACAATAAATGAACCATTCCTTTAATATGCGAATAGGTAAATATCAACGGCGCTGTTTCCTTCTCGACGGCCATCAACTCATACTCACCCGAGCCCTTTCCCCTGGATGACAATCGTGCGATCATCGCGCCATTCTGGACTGATATCGATACTTCATATGGAATGGGTCATGGTGACGTCATGTATAGACAGCTACTTCTAACCAATCAGACAACAGAACTTTTCGAACGAGTCAATGGGATTGTTCGTAATGTTTCAACGGATCGGGACACATTCAAAGCAACCTGGATGTTCATAGCAACTTGGAGTGATGTGGCTTATTATGACGCACTCGATCCGTCGGAGCTTGTAAGTAAAATTGAGCATACGAATGATGTAAATCTGCATATTCATGGTAAAGTAAATAAAGGTCATTTTGGTTAAATATGTCAATTTTGTCACACCGTTCGTAATTCTTGAGGGTATTGCCTTGAAGAAATATTACACGTAGCACCGGTGATTCCCAGTGCCATGGGGTCCATATATTTTCGATGTTTCATTCTTATAAGCAAGCTGTCACGTCTATGAGCTCTCGTAAAAAACATAAATGTGATTGCACTATTGATAAGGTATGATCTAAACGATTTTTTGGGGTAATTCTATTGTGTTTTTAGTTGAATACATTCCAGTGTGTTCTCTTGACGGATGGGGATTACTGCGGAGTAATAATGATCTACAATGATATCACATGGACTGGCCAAGAAAGCGCTCCGGAAAAAAATGCTCAGGCGAGTACAAGTGTTTAATTACATATATTGTTTTATTTTATTTCATTTTTTAAAAACAAGTGCAAACCTGATAATGCATATGACATTTCCATTTATTTGAAAGCAGGATAAAAGAGCATTGTTGATTAATTGCCCTGCTCAAGGGCATAGGTGCCGCGGCCGGGGATCGAACCCGGGCTTTCCATATACAGCCAGGCGCCTTAGACCACTCGGCCACGGCACCTCCACTTGTGAACGATTATCAAACTCCTTGTATCGAGATATCCATCCACTCTGATATTCACTTTTCTATAAAGCATGTATGAACAATAGACAGCATAACGGTAAAAATGTAACAATCACAAAAACATACAATTAAATGAATTGAGTATATGCTTCTACTAATCAAATGATAGTTTACAATGATTGCAGACTGAATTTCAAATAAATATGACAATTATACAATGTAGTCATAGGCCTAATTTTGTCATATACTTGCATTAGTAGGCTGGATTTGATGCTGGAGACGGTACAAATTACTATACGATAGAAAGTTCGAGGACACCCGAGATCATCGACATCGAGACAAAATCAAACATGGGTCAACCAGGGATGTGGTTGTTCAGAGTCGATGGTTTGACGATCATGGACGCAGCGTGTGAAAATGCAGGTAGGATGTTATCCGAAAATTGCGATTCTATTAGTACCAGTACACAGAAATGTACATTCATTAATTGCAAGAGCTGATTCCGAGGCCAACTGAGCCAAGACCGAGGGAAGCCCACTAAAAAGAGTACATGTTTTTGCTTGTTTGTTTATTAGCCTGTCGAGTTTGGTTGAAATTTGTTTCAGTAATTCACCATTACTTTTCTTCGTTTTTTTTCTGGATTTTCCTCTAATCCCCCCATCCAAGACGCGGGGCAACCAAAATCGCAAAAATAATAATAATTATTCAAGAAGACTTTATCTCAATCATGTGGGAGTATTTCACGCCATCGGCAAAAGAAATATAAGCAATTCAGGGTGGAACGCCGGGACGCATCCAGCTTCCACCAATGGGGCGGTAGTGCTAACTAAAAGACTAGAGTTAATTCAAAGACAAGAATAATAGATTGCGAGCGCGAAGCCCGAGATCATATTTTTCAGACGTCATCCACTCCATACTTTTTTGTCATTGTATGAACTATTTTTTATTTTTCTCCTATTTGTCATGTAAAACAAATTGTTATTCCTTTCTGGTCATGTGGAGTTGCCCTTGTTTTTGTGGTTCAGTCAGGTTTATCATTGTCAAATCTTTCAAAATAAAAATATTATTTAATTCAAATAACTCATATTTTTCAGACATGAAAATCGAACACTTTGCAAGTTTGCAATAATGAACAAGATACATACATAAATAAAATAGGAGAGTAACATTCGTTATAAATGTTGAGAGTTTCATCAAATTTGGATTACAAAAAACGAAATTATTGACATTTAAATAAATCATAATTGTTCTTTTTTATTTTTATGTGTAAATGATGTGTCTCCATCATGATAAAAAAAAGTTGCAAGAAATAAATAGTGCATTTATCAGTTGTCAATCCAACTGGTTCAGTTCTTCGGAGTATTTGTTTATTAAACCTCATTTAATACGATAAGATACAAAAAGAACGGCAACAGAGGCGTACCTGGCATATTTCGTCGGGGTAGGGGGGGGGGGGCCAGCAACAATGATGGGCAAGGTTAGTGGGTAGTAGGGTTGGACGTATAGGCATATTTTTTTCAGGGGGGCTGATAGTCATTGCTTGAATATCAACTTCACAGTTTTAGGTCAATTTACACAAAATAATAATTGCAAATTGCGAGCTCGAAGCGCGAGCTGAAAAAAAAAAGTCGACCTAAAACGATGCATTTTGTGCACTTAATTACGAATAGGATGGGTATCTTCCTTAATAAATTATATAACTTATGCGAGCGCGAAGCGCGAGCTAAAAAATGATATTCTTAACTGGACACTAGACATACTAAGCAGTTTTACTGGATGGGTATCTATCTAAACAGTCGTGCGGGCGCGAACCCGAGCTAAAACTTTTGATATTTCGACTTAAAAGGGAATGAAACCTTTGGACCACGTAGGCTTGTCACGGAACAGAAAATTCAAAGAATAAGAAAAAAGAAAGTTTGAGAAAAATTGGACAAATATTGCGAAAATTATGAGCATTTGAATATTGCAATCACTAATGCTATTTGAGATCCTCTCATTGGCAATGCAACAAGGATGTGTGATGTCACATGTGAACACCTTTTCATTTGATGGACTATATAATACCCCCAAAATGTCTGTTGCTGCTTTTTCTTTATATAAGGTGGTACAAACTCTTTTAATATCCATGATGTGTTCTTTAATAATACTACATGCCCTCCAATAGAAAGAACACATGATCAACTGATAGATGTGAGAAAAGAGGCAATTTTAAGTGAAATACATGTATATAGTAAACTAA
Organism: Lytechinus variegatus; assembly: GCF_018143015.1. NCBI lineage: Eukaryota > Metazoa > Echinodermata > Echinoidea > Temnopleuroida > Toxopneustidae > Lytechinus > Lytechinus variegatus. Next base: position 4,384,102 of record NC_054753.1, read on the forward strand.
TGGGGAGAGTTGTTCACAAATGACATCACACATCTTTGTCTCATTGCCAATAGGAGGATCTCCATAGCATTAGTGATCGCTATATTCAAATGCTCATAACTTTGTCATTATTTGTCCGATTTTCTCAAACTTTTGTTGATCTCTTTCTTTGATTTTTCTCTTTTTACACAAGCTATCTTGTTCCAAAGGTTTCATTCTCCTTTAAGAACTGGATATTCTGAGCACTTTTAGTAATCATGAACGAGTTGGTTTCTAACCGAATAACCAATTGATGTGAGCGCAAAGAGCGAGCCGAAAATTTGAGATATTCCCCCTTGGAAATTGGACAATCTAAGCACTTTTTTTAAATTATGAACAGGATGGTAGTTAAAAACAATTAATTTGTGTGAGCGCGAAGCGCGAGCTGAACATTTGTCATATTTCGACCTGAAAAACGTTTCATTCTAAGCACTTCACTGATTTATGAACAGGATGGAATTTTATGCGAGTGCCAAGCTCGAAACTGTCAACAAATTGATGATATATTTTTTATATTTTTGATTTTTTATATTCCGACCTGAAAACCGGACATTCTAAGCACTTCATTTAACTATCAACATGATGGATATACCTAAGCAGTTATATATGAGCACGAAGCGCAAGCTGAAATTTTTGATATTCCGGCCTTAGAACGGGATATTATACTTTTTATAACCGTAAACAAATTGGTTTCTAACTAATCAATTGACGCGAGCGGAAGTGCGAGCAGAAAATTTTTGATATTTTTACCTGAAAACAAAACATTCATCTTAGGTATCCAATTAAAAATGATGGGAGTGCGTAGCGCGACCGGAATTTTTGTTATATTACCTAAAAGTTATTCTGTACCTTGTTCCTGCCCCTTGTCAGCCCAGTCCGTCCTCACTATCGGTACAGAGAGCTCTAAAAGTAGCATTGCGTAAAAATGACAATTTACCGAAAAAAGTGTACAGTTTTATTGACAGTTACCGACAAAGATGCTCGAACTAAAAAAAAAATAGTTGGAACAGCCCCCTGTGCCCGACAGTTCATCATTTTTTCCCCGAGAGTCTGCAGACCCGAGATTTCGTTTTCCCCTTTCTCTTAAACTCTTTTTTTTCCTTTTTTCCCCTTCCCCCTTTTTTCTCTCTTTCCATTTTTCCTTTTTCTTTCCCTTGTTTGCTTCCTTTTTGTCGCTTGTGACTCGTCAGAGGGGGGGGGGGGGGGCAGTCTGCCCCCCCTTACATAAATGCAAATCTTTAAAATTTATATAACTTTGCTATTTGTCATCCAATTTTGATCACATGTCAGTATTTTGCTTTGTGAAAAAAATTACATTCTTAGCACATTCTCAAATAATGAACAGAACTTGGGTGTTGGCACTATGGGGTTGCGCTAAATTATTGAGTGGATTCTAACATGTATTCGAAATATATTGATTAAAACTGTACCGACTATGAGAGACGTCCAAGAGCAGTTTGTTTTTAAACGCTCGATGTTACTAACTTCACAAAATATAATTTAATTGTTGAATGTTTGGATTGAAATTCGATGAGATATACACGATTGTCCCATATCTTGCTTGTATTGAATTCATCTTAATGTATCCATGCTTGCACATGATTATTTTTTTTTTCATTTGCACTATCAACAGAACAACTAACCATTTCCCCTCGGACGCTACCAATGCTAGGTGGTACCAGTGTTATAATTTCGGGCAAATGTTTCAAGCAATCAACTCGAGACATTGAATGCGCCTTTGGAATCTACCGTGTAAAAGGTTATCTGACGACGACCAACAGCGTTACCTGTGTGACCCCAGCGATGTTTGTTTCCGGGGTCATAGATGTTCGGCTCTCACTAGACGGAGGCTCGATATTCAGTTATGTCGGAACTGTTGTTGTAGGTAAGAACTGTTAAATAGCCATGCTCGGAAGCTTCTTGATTTGTGCATGGACCTACAAATCATTGTGAAATAGTAATCTACATGTAATATTTCTCTTCATATCTGTTTTTCTTGGTGTATGATGGTCACTGTGAATTGATTGAAACTTGAAAGATTATAAATCCGTGATTAGACATTGGTATTGTACAAAATCTATGCGCAGGAGACAACAAACCACGTGTAGTACGCACGTCTGTGCAACTCAAAGCTATATTGTGTCAGGCGGCTTGTCAAAGGTGTGCGTGCGTTTTTACCTTTATATTCTGCGGCGAACCCGCTCAGCGTGCCATTGTCCATTTTTCTTTCCTACGGGTCAGTGCTCTTGCCATTTAAGACGACAGCGTTCCCTTTTGCAGCGAAAACGGAAGCGTGCGCTTTTATCTTTTCTTTTGACACCCCCCGTTGGCTCTCCGATTAGATGTTTCTGCATGAGCGCCCTCTATGTCCACAATATCGACGTCTTAGGCAAACTATTAAACGAGCGATCTCTGGTCACTGATCTGGATATCGTTGTGTCCTTGTATCGGTGTGCGTAGTTCAGTGAGGTGTATATTTTCAAAAGTTACGCTTTCACATTTTTTTGATAATTTTTCGTTTCGGGTTTCAGTATATGACAAAATTCAATAAGATTTAGATTTCATTTCTTTAATAGAACAATTAAGCTTTAGACCTTTAGCACGAGCATGTTGTTTTATTTTGAAGAACATACCGTTAAGAAATTGAATTTCTGAAAGTAAGTGTTCAGGCGAGGGTAAGATTTTTTTTCATCACACTGAGCCCGCACAGTCAGCATTGTCGGGTGAAAAGGAAAGATATGGAATTGACCTTAACATCTTTGTAAACGAAATGCAAAACCCCACGCAAAAGATGCAATATAAATCATACCTTGGTCCAAAAATGATGGCGTTTAAAGCAATACACTGAAACGCTACTGTGAAAAAAAAACACTAAAAACATAAAATGCAAACGTTTTTTGGTGGAAAAAAGGCTGAAAACTAAGGGCAGCGTTGAAATTCAAATTTGAGCTTAACATAGGTCTATGTTTAATTTAGCCCTCTTGTCAATTTGTTTTTGCTGTGAAATGTCCTTTTTTGAGGACTCTTTTTTTGGCGATTTTGCCCCCCCCCCCCTTGTGGAAAATCCTAGATACGCCACTGCATTTGTTTAAACATTTGAATTCTAGAAACTTATATATTCACACATAATACAGATGCCGTGCAAAACAAACGAATAAAATATCATTTATTTGAACTTTAAAAAATAAATTGGATGCTCAAGCTGTCATATCGGTCATTGTAGCTTAAATGCACAATTCTTGAGTTTCATTGCCCGAAATTCAGAACAAAAAGTACTTTCGTTACTTTTTAAGACCATAACAAACATCTTTACCTTCGAACGAAATCAAAAGCACTTAAAAATGATTATTGAAATTATCAAAGTTGAGGTAGTCTTGACCATGAATAGAGTCGAGTGTTTATAAAGGAATTATAGCGTCTTCTATTAATCCCATTCTACACTTTAATGACCGATGGAAAATATCGCGTGAATCAAAATGCAAATTAACACATTTAAGTGACTCCGACATGATATTGGACAGGAAAATCTATACTTTTTTACCTTGGATCCGTCTTTATTCTCTTATATAAATTTCCCCTGTGATCTAGAGTGCTCCGTGACCTAGTGTTCTTGATTACCATCCTGGAGCCACATAACCGAAAGGGGTCTGGGGCTGAGGCCTCCACAAGTACCATGATTTTATGCATGGTGACCCCACCCCTTCAAACCAGTCCGCTGGGGGGAGGGGACTTAATTATTTCTTTCAATTTTCCTGTTCTACTTATAATATTCAATTTTGTCAACTTAATTCTGATGGCTTCTTTTTTCATCCAACTTAATTTCTTCCTTTGAATTTTTCTAAAACTTTTCTATACCTATTCTTTTTTTAACCTTCACGTTTTGACTTGAACAATACGTGCATATTGCCGTTGATTTCTTCTTCCTATCAAATATTTAAATTAATCTGCAATGTGTGTATGTCAAATTATTGCAAAATAGATTCCCAGTGTCTAAGGTAAACATAATTTACCGACGTAAAGTTAGTAATACGAAAGCCTCTTTGGCCTACTTTCCCTTCCAACTTTGTACTTCACCTGTTAATCGTATAGCTGCATTCTGCATAGCTTGCATATTTAAATATGCACCAAAAAATAAATTAACGTACAGAAAATGGTAATACCTCGGTAACATTTGCTCTACGGCGGCCATACAGCGAGTCGAAAACAGCCGTTTTATTCATTTTATTAAAACCTATATTTAGCAGGTCCAAAAACTGTTAAAATGACTGTTTTCGACTCGCCTTAAAACAAATGTGACCGAGGTATTTAGCATACTAGATCAACAAGAATGGAGTGCATGCTGGTGCGGATCCTGCCGGAGTAACACAATACAATCCAATAAGCGCCGTATTTATTTTGAACAATAGTTGGGCTCTCAAAAGTATTGCGGTCTATTTTGTGACCTCTACTAAAAGAAGTAGTGGGTCTATATTCTGCGCCCCTCCCCCCCCCCCTTTGAGAGCCATTATCAATTTTGCTAATGTAATAAGATATTTTTACACAAGTGTGCCCCCTTTATTTGAAACTCACAACATGTATTTTAATGAGAACATGTCGTTCATACACAAATGAGGACCTTCACTTTAGCCTGGTAAACAGAGAGATGGTAGGCAATAAATATAACTCAAATGTTCACATTAAGAGTAGACCTATAAAGAGGGAAGTTACATGGTTAATCAAAAATGTGTTGATAAAATATCAGTCGAACGTTATCTGCTTCGCCAAATAAGTTTTATGTAATATTGCTCTTTATGAAGGCAAGCATTAAACTACATTAAATGTCGAAATGTTAAGAAATATAATGGAAACCATATCAAAATGCACATTACGAAAAGAAACAAAATCAAGGTTCTAGTATGGGGACAAAACAAGAACAAGAAAGTCCACATTGATGCTCATTTTAATTCCCCGAAAGCCGGACATTGAAAATGACATGGGCCAGCGCATTGCAAGCTGTATTTAACGGCTTACCCCATTGACAAGGTAGATTTAAATTACCCCATTCTTGATTGGGGAGATTAACGTATATTCTTGAACATAGAGGTGGTCTGACGGGTTGCGGATTTCAATAGAAAGATTGGTAGGGGTATGTCAAGGGGAGATTATCACTTTGTCAGCGCGGGTGACTGTCTTGATACTTTGATGTTCCCCGATGTGCCTTCTATTCGAAAACCGTGTTTGCAACTAATCCCAATTATGAGACTATTTGGAATCAAAATGAAAGCCTAACTGCACCCTTTTCATAGATTTCGTTTGAAAATAAAATACTTACGTTTTAGGTAAATTGGAATATGAGAAGGCGCTTCATAATATGTAAACCAAATAGTGTCACTTTTAAGCTTTATTCTTTTAAATCAAATTAAAAATATATGTAAAATAATCTCACAAGCCTAATCTAAATAGTGCGAGCATGAAGCGCGCGCTAATTTTTAAATTTTTATTTCATGTATTTTGTCCTAAAATAGCATTCTGTCAATGCTTGTGATCCTAAACGAGATGAATGAATTCAGTACGCATTGATCGTTCTGATAAAAAAAGAATCTGTTAACGGCTGCTTTTAATTATTTGTAAATGAAAACGTTACATATTTCAACAATCAAATAATGCGAGCGCGAAGCGTGAGCTGAAAATATTTACTTTTCTACCTGAAGAATAGAAGTTCTAAGCAATCTTTGTAATCATGAAAAAGGTAAATACATAACTAAGCAAGCGAAGCGAGCGCGAGGAAAATTTGAGATTTGTAGAATTGTGAGTGGATATGGATCACATTTAAAAAAGGAACATATATGATTCATTATTATTACTTTGAGTTTTGACATAGGGCCGGGAAATTCTAAGAACAATATTCCATCATGTGAAAATTATGACTGTCTTCCTATTTCTCTTCTTATCTAATCGCGAGATGAAACTTTTTGATATTCCATTCTGAAAAAGGGACAATTTATCAATAAATTAATTCATTAATCTAATAAACCTAATCAGAGTGCGAAATCTGTCAATATTATATATTTAAAGCACTTTTGTAATTATGAATAAGATGCCTGAGTTGATATATTTTCAACAATCAATGTGCGCGCAAATCGCCAGCCGAAAATTGTTGATAAACTGTCATAAAATGGAGATTTTAATTAGTTTGTAATATAATTAATATTGAAATTTTCATAACTCACCAATCAATATGCGAGCGTGCAGCACTAGCTAATATTTTTTTACAATCTGACATGAATAGGGATATTCTGATAACTAAAATGGAATACAGGAAAATAATAGGTACCTGACAAATCAAATTTTGTGAGCGCGCAGCGGAAGCAGAAAATGTTGATATTCAGACAATAAAAAAATAAAGTTTTACAGAACACTTTTTAAAAATGAAGTTCGACTTCCGATTTGAAATATGTTATGTATATTGACTTCAAAATTTGATATTTTGAGTTCCATATATGTAAATCACCTAAAAGGCAATGCAAGCGTGAAGTAGGAGCGAAAATTTTATATAATGACATGACATAATTTTTTTTAAATTGTTTTCCCCTCATCTTATTTATTCAATCGTTTTCCTCTTCCTATGTTTTTTTCTCCACTCTTTTCCTCTTTTTGTCTTTCTTTCCCCGTTTTGTTTTTGCTCCGCCAATAGAGGGAGGAGGGAGGGGCGGGCCCCTTGCCCCCCCCCCTAGATCCAACTCAGGAACAATCTAACAGAAAGTATTAAACAAGCAGATTCAAGAGAGAAATTCAAATCCATGTTAAAACTCTTTTTTTTTTTTTTTGGGGGGGGGGGGGGGGTAAATAGCCTTTCCCGCCGCATTGGAAGCCCCCTATCGTTTACAGCCTAATGTGAACTGTGCAACTACTTTAATTTTTGGTGAAATTCATTCTTTCTTTCTATTTGTTCCGTAGCGTTTAGATACATATTTTGTGCTTCACTTGTAAGTGGTATACAAATAATGTAAATTCCTATTAATGGCTTGCGGTTCCCGATCTCCTTATCGAAATCAATATTAATGAAAGGGCACAATATTGTTCTCGCTCTATAATGGAGGGGAGGGGGTGTCAGTGTTCTATCAACAGTGGCGTAGCTAGGATTTTTTTTCCCGGGGGGCACTGGGGGGTCCTTGCTTTTTCAGGGGGGGGCACCGGCCATTTTTCCGGTGTGTATGTGTCACAAGGGCGGATCCGACTTTCGCCAATAGGGGGCGGGGCCCGAATTTATATTCCTATATTTTCCCCGATCAGTCACTTCTTACTTTTATTCTTATAAAACAACATAAACATGAAATAATCTCATAAGCCTTATGAAAAGTGCGAGCGCGAAGCGCGAGCGATTTTTTTTTGTTTCATGTATTTTTTCCTGAAAAATTTTATTTTCTGGGCAATGTTATGTGTGATCCTGAACAAGATTCGTATGTAACTAGATGGTTACTGCGAACGCCATTATATTTCAATAATGCGAGCGCGAAGCGCGAGCAAATTTTTTTGACATTCCGACCTAGAAATTGGTCATTCTAATTTTTGTATTAATAAATGGCATAGGTATGTAACTAAACAATTGATGCGAGCGCGAAGCGCGAGAGGAAGAAAATTGAGATTTTAGACCGAAAATTATCATTAATAATGCGATCGTTAATAATGAGTAGATGTGAAACTGGATCATTTAAGTACATTTTAAATAAAGAACATGCAGGCTATCGCGCATCATGTTTTAGATTTAGATCTAAAATCAATCTGGGCATTCTGAATACATTTGTTTAATGGAACATTATGGAATACACGTAGACAATATGAACTTGGCAAATTAAACAATATAACCACGCAGGGTGAGCTTAAAATCCTGATATGTAGACCATAAAACGGACATTTAACAGACCACTTGAATTTGTAAATGAAAAAAGTAATGAAAACTCGATGTCCGAGCTAAAATATGTTTTGTATATTGACTTCAAAACTTGTTCATATCAGCCTATTGAACAAGATATGAATCTCATCGAACAGGCAATTCTGGCGCGAAGCGTAAGCAAAAATTTTATATGGTAACATGAAAGATTTGTTTTTTAATTGCAAGTCTTCCTCCTCTTATTTTCCTCTTCTTTTTTTCTTCTGTCTTCTTCTTTTCCTTTTTCTTTTCTTCTTTCTCCCTTTTTCTTTCTTTTTTTTTGCTCTGCCAATTTTTTCTGGGGGGGGGGGGCACCTGGGGGGGCACGCCAAATCTCAGGGGGGGCACGTGCCCCCCCGTAGCTACGCCACTGTCTATCAAGCAAAAGACGTAGGCCTATATGTGCATAAGTTCATATCATTGGTGTAATGATAAAGAACCTGATGAATTCTGTTTTTGTATATCAACGTTATCATAAAGTTAATATATACAAATGACAATCAATATGATTCAGGCGTACACCGCTTTAACTGATATAACATGCATCCAGAAATCGAAATATCCGATGAATTCAAAACGTACGCAGCAGGAATGCCACGCAGTTTGGATGTTACAGCACTCTAAAATTAGAATAATCTCGTATTACAAATGTCAATTTTGCTAAAAATGCACATAAACTCATAACTTGATAGACTCTGGGGGATGATATCGTTGATATTAAAAAATCGCATCGACCTCGATATGCAATCATTTTTTATACTGCATCGGACTTGACATCCCGCTAAATCTTTTCCATAATTAGATTGCTATCTATTCTCTTTCTTTTTAATCTACATATAATCTATGTCTTGCAGGATCATGATATGGAAACCCTTTTATAACAAACATGATAAAGAAAAACGCTTCTCAAGTTATACATGGTTCATTGCCGCAAATATACCAATCATCTTCGCTTGTTAATTTTTAATCATCAACATTATCACTGATATTATTATTCTTATTATCATGTCCATTAATATCACTTCAAAGTTCTAATTATCACCATCATCATCACTGTTATCATCATCATTCATTCATTATCTATTTCCAATCGTTCTCCAGTATCAATTTTATAGTTTATATCATTAAAAAAATATGAAAGATAATGGTAATGATTGTGGTGATGTTGGTAATCATGAACATTAGATCCGTTATGTGAGATAATTTATGCGATTTTACACGCTAATCGCTCATCGATGATGGTGAAAGAAATCTTTTAAATAGCACAACAGAAGTCGGGATGGTAGTTAATGCATACACGTACTTTAAAACACTACATTATTACAAAAGATTCCCCATCGGGCGGGCCAACGGTATGGAAGCTTAAAAGTGCCACCGAGATGTTGAGATAATTATCTCGGGAAGTCGACATCTTGATAGCAAAAGATAAGATGACGAGATCCCGGATCTCATCATGTCGACATCTTTCAGAAGAGATGATGAGATGACAAGATCCCGGATCTCATCATGTCAACATCTTTAAGAAGAGATGATGAGATGACAAGATCCTGGATCTCATCATGTTGACATCTTGTAGAAGAGATGATGAGATGACAAGATCCCGGATCTCATCATGTTGACATCTTGTAGAAGAGATGATGAGATGACAAGATCCCGGATCTCATCATGTTGACATCTTGTAGAAGAGATGATGAGATGACAAGATATCGGATCTCGTCATGTCGACATCTTTTAGAAGAAATGGTCAGATGACAAGATCTTCGATCCATGATCATGTCATCTAATCATCTCTTCTACAAGATGTCGACATGACGAGATCCGAGATCTTGTCATCTCATCATCTCTACTAAAAGATGACGACATGACGAGATCCCGGGATCTTGTCATCTCAACATCTCTTCTTAAAGATGTAGACATGACGAGATCCAAGATCTTGTCATCTCATCATCTCTTCTAAAAGATGTTGACATGATGAGTTCCGGGATCTTGTCATCTCATCATCTCTTCTAAAAGATGTTGACATGATGAGATACGGGATCTTGTCATCTCATCATCTCTTCTAAAAGATGTTGACATGATGAGATCCGGGATCTTGTCATCTCATCATCTCTTCTAAAAGATGTTGACATGATGAGATACGGGATCTTGTCATCTCATCATCTCTTCTACAAGATGTTGACATGATGAGATCCGGGATCTTGTCATCTCATCATCTCTTCTACAAGATGTCAACATGATGAGATCCGGGATCTTGTCATCTCATCATCTCTTCTACAAGATGTCAACATGATGAGATCCGGGATCTTGTCATCTTATCATCTCTTCTACAAGATGTCAACATGATGAGATAATTATCTCAACATCTCGGTGGCACTTTTAAGCTTCCATACAACGGTCTTTTCAAGTAGGTTTATCTATTGAAATTACTACAATAATCACGACAGCGGATATGAGGAATTAAAGACTGTGAGCGTCTAGCTCTCCCATTGTTTTCTTTGGCGAACCAGCTGAGCATGCTATTGTCAATGATTCTCTACTATACGGGCGAGTGATCTTGCTCTTTCATGATCATAGGCCTGGGCAATGACTTAGAACAGTTCGATGAGTATCAATGGCAAGCAATCCTGAAAGGTCAATAATGTTCAATTCTCTTGATGGAGAAGCTTATATCATGGCCCTATTTGCTTTTGCTTTAGTTTAGGTCAGTAAGTGTACTAACTAATATTAGTTATAAATAAATAATCATATTCCATCTATTTTAGAGTAATGATCTAATGCTAATGTATCACTCTACATATCTCCCTGCAGCTTACGGCCCCATATCTTCACCCGTGAAGTACAGAATTTGCCAAGCTTAAATTATTGAACATAATGGCATCCTAGTATTGTAATGATGTAATCACTGCAATATAGATAAAAACATTAATTTAATTCTACTCACATTGATTTTACTTTAGAACAAACTCACCCCCTCTTCTATTTCTTCTGTTTCTCCGTCGTTATTCTTCTTTTCCACCTTATTATTCTTCTTGTGCTCATCCTTCGCCCCCTTCTTCATCTACTCTTCTTACTCCTCCTTTTCTTTATCTTTTTTTTCTTCTTCATATCCTTAGTCGTCTTTCATTATTCTGTTTTCTCCACCTTATTCTTTTCTGCTGCTTCTTTCCTTTCATTCCTCCCATTTTTCTACGTCTCTCTTCTTGTTCTTCTGCCCACCTGCCCTTCTTATAAGTCTCCTGCTGCTTTTCCTTCGTCCTTATTCTTTTTTCTCTTGCATCCCCCTTTTTTCTCTATCTTTGTTTTTCCTCTCCATATCCTTCCTCATCTCTCATTATTATTCTCATCCCTTTTTACTGCTCCCCCATTCTACATGTACGTCTGCTTCTCCTTGGTAATTCTCAGTCTTCTCCTCCTCCTTCTCCCACCCCATCGATTCATGAAGATAAAATTATAATGAAATAATAGAAATGTTAACGAAGATAATACTTATAATAGACAAATGAAGATGATTGCGATAGTAACAGCGGTGATGACGATATCGATAACTATGGGAGGTTACAGACCATGTACAGCACAAGGTATCAGGAGCAATTTTAAATATGATTACATGACGATTTCGATACGAAATATTCATCATAAATCTAGATCTAGTACATTAAAATACACTTATCTTTGTAGAATAATGAAATCGCCGCTCAATATCGATAATTCTGATGATCACTAAAACATAAAAGCATACGTGGTACAGTGTATCATAATATTGCCTAAAAAATATCTGACATTTGATGGAATTCTGTGCTTATATCGCTCATTTCTCAGCACTTTTACGATTTTCTTTCACAGGGCTATTTGGCAAATATTTTTCATTTATACAAACAAACACTTCGTTGGTAAAATTCATTGGATTCTGATCGAACTGATTTTGTGATCGTTACCACAGTTGGTATTTATCTTTAATCCCGAACATTACGTTTAATACGTTAAACCAATTAAATGAAGTTATACTTTAGTCTGTTATATGTTGTTATTATATTGTACTCTCATGCCCCGAGAGGGGATCGATAGTGTAAATAAAATGTAAATCTAAATCAGGGGTGGATCCAGCCTCCGCCAATAGGGGGAGGGTGATTTTTTCACCCATATTTTCCCCGATCGGCCGCCCAAGGTTGATATTTGTTTATTTCTTTGAATTGGTTGTCCCATTAGCGTAATGATTATTAAAGTTATTTTCTAAGTCTTCGCCTCATCTTATTCACTCGCCTTCCTCCTCTTATGTTTCCCCTTCTTTTTTCTTCTCTCTTTTTATTTCTTTCCCTTTTTTTTTGCTCCGCCAATAGGTTGGGGGGGGCCCTATGTAAATGTAAATCCAACCAAGAATTGGGTCTATACAACATAATGTCTAAAGGTGGGGGCGGATCCATGACAGGGGGAAAAAATAGGTTCGCTTTCAAGGGGGGGGGGGCACTTTTCTGTTTTGGCTGCATTTTGCATTACAAATTTTAATTGCGCCTCTCATAATGGGGGGGGGGGGCAAGGGGCAGACCCCCCCCCCTCCCCTGAATCCCCCAGTGATAGAAGGGTACCGGAAATTTGAGGATGCTGATTCATTCATGGCATACAGTTTTCAAAATAGACGACAATTTCGTAAATATCCAGTCCACACGCATGCGTACTCTCATTCCGAAAACGCAAGTCATGAATTTTGGGAAAAATGTTTTTAACCCCCCCCCCCCCCAACCTGATCACGAATTCTGCGAGAACACAACTCTGCTTTCTCATGAATATTGATTTCGATGCAGAGGCAGAAATCGGGATGCGCACGCATTTGGTCAAACAACAACCAAAAAAAAAAGATTAATATTAATCGATGACAGTCGTTTTTAACACAATCGGACATTGACGTCGAGGGACATGGAATCGCTTATCTGGAGAACCCCTTTCAAATTTCCGAGTTTTTTCCCACTCTTTCAACTGTATTTCCTCCATTTTTTTCACCCTTCCTCTTTTTCCATCCCAATATTATTTTCTTATTTCTCTCTATTTCCCCTTCCTTTTCTCTCCCTTTGACTTCTTAGTTTTCTTTTTCCTCTTTCACAATCCCTTTTGATCCCGCTTCTTTACAACATGGAGATAAAGAAAACTAAGAGACAATATGTTATCCTGGGGAAATGGTTGCCCGTCAAAAATTTTAAGAGACTATTTAAAACAGTTTCTAATAAATCTTTGTAAATCTTTGATCTATCTATGCCTAATAGTGTCAAGCTGTTCCGGTCATATTTATTTTATCATTCTATTTCCTTCTGTTTTTTTTTGGGGGGGGGGCTCTCGACACTTGTTTGAGATGCGAGTAATAATTAATATTCTAAGTAGACGTGAATTCTACGAATGGCTTTGGCCTACGGAACGAAAATATGTGGAATCTTATTTTCCCACCTAAAACATCATGAATTGACTCTCTTTCAATTGCAAAAAAGAGGTTTTCATGGATATTGGAGCTAATTCGTGTGATCAGTAACGATTTATGACATTTGCGTGATTTTTATTAAGCTACCGTGGCTTTATGAATGCACCCGAACTTCCATTATAGATGCAAACCACAGTAGTTCAGAACAGTGACCCGAACTCTCGATCCGACAGTCAATATGAACATGATGAAGGCACACATTTGTTTTGGTCGTAGAGGGAGCTATTTAGAATAGATTCTTCGGCCTTTCGACAGAAATTAAGACTTGCAGGAAAGACGAACAAAAGAACGGTGGCATCAAAGGACTTTTGATGGCGGCCGTTCCTTTGAAGGCAAGGGAACGTTGGGCGGGAAAGCCGAAGCAAAAACCCGGATGCGGGAAGAACGATGAAGAACGGTGCATGGACTTTTGACAAGCTACCTGAGCAAGTAGCAGACAATGCATGGATCACTATAAAAAGTGCAAGGTTTCACAGGCCTAATTCATTCCCCATAGACTCATGTGTTAAAATGGCACGTTAAAAAATTCATAAAAAATAAGGATGAAATTCGGGGGTCGAATGTTTACTACCAGT